>NC_055999.1:100203905-100462188 GCF_018446385.1 Zingiber officinale | reverse complement strand
AAAAAAAACAGAAAGAGCTAGAACTTCAGACAGATCTAGTAGCAGATACCACAGCAGCTATACAGCAGATCCGCCAGAGGATAGAGACAGCTCAGAGCCGCCAGAAAAGCTATGCTGAGAGTTTTCAGTTGGGGATACAGTATTCCTTCGAGTAGCTCCCATGAAGGGAGTAATGCGTTTTGGAAAGAAGGGCAAATTAAGTCCCAGATATGTAGGACCATACCTTATCACTAGAAGAGTTGGCAAGGTAGCATATAAGCTAGAGCTACCCTAGAAGATGTCAGCTATCCATAACGTATTTCATGTCTCTATGCTGAAGAAGCATATCTCAGATGCCACCCAGGTGATTGAGCCCCAGTCGGTACAAGTCCGCGAAGACCTCAGCTATGACAGTCGGCCTATTCAGATAATTGACCGAGCAATTAAGAAATTACGGAATAAGGAGGTACCATTAGTAAAAGTTATTTGGCAAAATCACACAGCAGAAGAGGCAACTTGGGAGACAGAAGCTAGTATGAGACAGAAGTACCCAGAGTTATTTTAGGTTCGAGGATGAACTTTTTATAAGGTATGGGGGATTGTAACGCCCGAAAATTCTCAAATTAATTTTTAGAAATATTCTATTATTTTTCTAGAATTTTAGGATATTTTTATGGAATATTTAGAATAGCCGAAGTAGCAAAATTAAATAAAAAAACGTAAAATAGCCTAAGCGTGGATTGAACCCGCGACCTATGGACTCTATGACTTATAGGGTGACTTAGTAACCAAGGGGCCCTAGCAGGGGTGTGCTGAAAGGAAAGGAGAGCAATTATATTTAAGATTTAGTTGGGGTGTATTAATCACTTAATATAAATAGGGAATTAAGTGGGGAATTTTATTCGATCAACAACTTCTCCCTCACCCTCACACGCCGCCCTCTCCTCTCCCGCACCCTCTCGGCACGCCAAGCCCAAGAGACCTAGGGTTTTATCCCTAGGATCGTAGGAGCATTCTCCGACGACATCTCGAATACGAGGACGCTCCTCTCCGCGAGAAGAACGCACAGACGTGAGAGGATTGCCGAAGAGATCATCTTCTCCGGAATCCTAGCGATCAGATTTGTAAAAAAACTAGCGCAGGATGTAAGTAACCCCTCACCTGCAGTATAAGTAGTTAAACGTATGTGTTTTCAGTCTCAGTTTAGCAATATGCAGAATTAGTGCACACCAAGTGCTCGATAGAATGACTAGCACAATAATATGCCATGACAGGCATTTTAATAATCCAGATAAATGCTATAGATGCATTTTAAATAGCGTACATAGTCTTGTTCAGTTTATATGGGACTACGGTCCAATGGGTGGGCTCCCATAGTCGCCTCTGGTTCAGATAACCTAGTTCTAGGTTCAGATAACCTAGTCAGAACAAGACAAAATAGTCAGATTAAAAATCAGTATTTTACTTTATCAGTGGCACTGTACTGGACTTTAGTTGTCCTTGGGTTGGGCTCCCATAGTCGTCCCTAGGTTTAGATAACCTAGTAACCCTACCAGATTCGGGACTTGCTACCTCAGGCCTAGTTAGGGATGCGTGCACAGCAAGTACAATTGCCGAGCCCATCAGCAGCATGATTAGTATTTTTATCTATTTATGGAAAATAGTTTTCAACTTCACAAACCATATATGTGAATACAGCTTAGTTTCATTTTAGTTTTCTTAATGTTATAACAAATAGCATAGCTTATGTATCGATTTAGTTAGCTTGTTGATACAAAGATTAGTTTTCCTTTGTGTAGGACCGTTGGGCCGGCTAGAAGGGGGTTGAATAGCCCTGTAAAAAAAACAGAAAAGACCCTTCTCGAACTCTTAAACTAACACTTGTATAAAATTAGCTAAGCAGAAATACAAGAAAGAAACGAGGCACCGTGTTTGACTTGGTTACAACCGGGGAGGTTGTTAATCCAAGGAAAGTGATCGCACTAAAAACTCCTTCAGGCGGAGAAGCCTCTTACACCGGTGAAAGCACAAAAACAGGAGCTAAACTGGAACAGTGAGCGCACAAGTGTTTGGAATGCTAATTACTGAGTTGATTCAAAGCTTCTGGACCAAGGCTATATTTATAGCCTTGGCAGCGGCGCCTGGAAGGGTTCCGGGCGCCCTAGGGGGATAAAACTTTATCCCCCAACGTTCAGATCACGTAAATCGTGATCCTGGTCAAAATCAGGGTCCGGGCGCCCGGAAGGGTTCCGGGTGCCCCGGATGGCTCCGGGCGCCCCGGAGCCCAAAGTCAACAGCGTTGACTTTTTCGTCAGGGACCTCTTCTCTGGTTTAGTCCCTTCTCGGTCCGGGTCTTCCGCTCCGGATCCGCTTACTTGGGTGATCTCTACCATCCGGAATAGGGCTCACCCGAACCCAACTTCCGGTCTTCTCGAGCGTGCTTCCCTCCGGCTTCTCGTCCCTCGGAATTGCGGTGTGTTTCCTTCTCGTCCGCCAGCATACTCATCCGCAGTCTTCGTCCCTCGATCGTCGGCCTTCTCGCTAGCTGCGTCTCTTGCTCCCCGAGCAATCTTCCGCTCCGGCTTTCGTCCCTCGGAACCATAGCACGCTTCCTTCTCGTCCGCCGGTGTACTCTTCCGCAGCGCCTCGTCCTTCGGACGCACAGCGTGCCGTCCTTCTCGCTAGCTGCGTCTTCCACTCGACTACCTGTGTTCCTAAGCTCCTGCACACTTAGACACAAGGTTAAAACAAACAGGACCTACCTTAACTTGTTGATCACACCAAAACAACCTTGGGGTTCCAACACTTTGTTCAGTATTTGTTAGCATGACTTAATTATCTATATGCCATGTTTTAGCACTTATAGCATGATCATCAGCATGTACTTCAAATAGCATCTTTTGAAAGCATGATTTTATCGAATGCATGTTTTTGTGAGGTAGATGGTTTCTTACTAAGCTCCCAAGCTTATAGTTTCATTTTCCTTATACTGCAGATAAAGGCAAAGGAAAGATGGATTAGCGGAGGCTGGAGGGCAATGCGTCAAGATGTGTGTGAGCAGGAACTTGGAATAAAAACCCTTGGGGAGTAGCCCGCCTAAGGACTCAGTATTTCAGTTTTGGTTAATTTCTGCACTTCTAGAGTATTAAGTGTCATGAATTATGAATGTGTGCACTATATTATGCTTAGACCACTAGTTGTCTTGATGTTAGTTAATTAATTAGGTATGATGAGAGTAATGACATGCTTAGCAAGTTAGTAATGCTTTTAAGTTGATACAATTGTGTTGTATGTGGAATAGAGGTGAAATGCAGCAGGAATCACAGAAATCAGAACTCCAATCGATCAGCCGATCGATTGGAGGGTCCCCAATCGATCAGCCGATCGATTGGGATGCGATCTGCCGCGTACAGAAAGCTGATGAATCGATCAGCTGATCGATCGGCCATGGATCGATCGGGAATTTTAATCTCGTGAACAGAGAGCTTCTGAATCGATCTCTGGATCGATTGGCCAGGCTGGATCGATCAGCCGATCGATCCAGAATTGACCCTGTGCACAGTAGCATGTTGAATCGATCAGTGGATTGATCAGACAACTCCAATCGATCAGCCGATCGATTGGAATGTCTGATTTCAGCTAGTAGTGTCTAATTTTAGGTTTTTGACCAAATAGAAAGTTAAGTTTCCTTCTTTAGCATATGTACAATAATAAAAGTGTATCTGGAATATAAATTCCAGATTTGATAGCAATTAGTAGAAATTTTAAATTATTTCAGCTTTTCCGCACCTTGGTATTTAGCGATATTCCAAGAACAGTTTAGCATAATGTAACCCTGGCCTTACAGTCTAGACAATAGAAGGTGGGGCATTACAACCAACTCCAAATTTTTAAAAGAGTTTACCAAATTAATGGAAGATGAATTTGAAATGAGTCTGGTAGGCGAGCTGAACTTTTTCTTAGGTTTACAAATTAAACAGACCAAAGATGGAATTTACATGTATCAAACTAAATATGCTAAGGAATTAGTTAGAAAATTTGGAATGAAAAACTCAAAAAATATTAATACACCTATGGCCATTAATATTAAAGTTGACTCAGACTTAGAAGGTAAACCAGTAGACTCGAAATACTATCGCAGTGCGATAGGGAACCTACTATACCTAACTGCGAGCCGACCATATATTCTTTTCGCAGTAGGTATGTGTGCAAGATATCAATCTTGTGCAAAAGAGTCACACTTAACTCATGTTAAAAAAAAATACTTAGATATATTAAGGGAACCCTAAATGTAGGACTATGGTACCCTAGGACTTGCACTCTTGATCTAACTGGCTATTCTGACTCAGACTATGTCGGGTGCAAGCTAGATAGAATAAGCACAAATGGTAGCTGTCAATTTCTAGGTCAGTACCTAGTAAGCTGGTCAAGCAGAAAGCAACATTGTGTTTCCCTATCAACCACTGAAGCGGAGTACATAGCCCTAGGAGAATGTGCATCTCAACTATTATGGATGATACATATCCTAAAAGACTATCAATTAGAATATCAGCGCACTAAAATTTCTATTGACAATATAAGTTCAATTAATCTAACCAAAAACCCAATTCACCACTCAAGAAATAAACATATAGAAGTAAAACACCATTTTGTAAGGGATCACGTAACTAGGGGTGATATTGTACTTAACTATGTTGAGTCCAAATCAAACCTAGCTGACATATTCACAAAGCCCTTACCTGAACTTGAGTTCAGTGCACTTAGAAGACAAATAGGAATGTGCTTAGTAGAATAGACCTTATGTTCCTTATCTTTAATCAGTTTGGTTTTTGTATCCTTCAAAATTTTAGGAAAAATAATGTTTTCAAAATCCCAATTTTATTAGACTTTCAAAATTTGGACTTAGCCTAGGCACTAACCCCCTAGAAATCATGTTCCTCTAGTTTCAACTAGAGCATCTCACAAACACCCTAGGCTTAACTTGCGTGTGTTTGAGAAACTTAGAACGATGTGAGATGCATAGGGTACAACCTAGACTTCAGAATGCTTATTTCTGTGCATCGCAGTAAATCTGGGCGTTAAAATCCAACATTACATTAATCAAATTAAGTCTTCCAGACCAAGTCAAATCTAACTGGATCAATTGACTTAACTTGACTAACCAAGTGAAAATTGTTGCCCTCTAGGTAATCACCTAGTAGCTAAATGGTTAGACATGCGGTCAAGAGGATTAAGTGATTAATTTTAATATTTTTAAGTTACTCATGCTTGGACTGTAGGACTTCTTGAACTTATGTGAAAATGACCTTAGTCTTTTTCAAAGTCTTTTCAAAATCCAAATTTTCAAATTACTTTACCAAATATTTTTTCAAATTAACCTAAATCTTAGCTAGATATCCCTCAAAAGGCTTATTAAATTTAACTAAGTGTTTTAAAGTTTTTTTTTCAATTCTTTTTGCAAAAAGCTAAGTATTTCTTAGATTCTTTTAAATTAAGCTAAGTATTTTTCGAAAAAGCTTTTTTAATTTTAACTTAATATTGTTCATGTAACGACCCAAATTTCCTCATTCCAAGTCCTAATAGCATTTAAAAATATTTAGAAATGCTTTAGAAATATTCTAGAAATGTTTAGAGTATTTTTAATGCAATTTTTGGAGTTCGTTTGGTATTTTTACTAAACGAAAGAAGTTTCGACAAAAATAATATCCAAGCCGAGATTTGAACCGGAGACCTCCGGCCGAGCCAACTCTTAAACAAATCCGGTTGACCAAGTGCCCAAGCGGGCGTTGCTGATTAAAAGGAGAACAAAATTTATTTAAGCAATAGTTAGGAAATAGAAAATAAATGGGAATAAAAGGTTCGGATGAGGAATCGAACCCGCGACCTCTGACTCGGTCAAAGGTTTTAGCGAAACGCGGCTAGCCAAGTGTTCAAGCGGGCGTTGCTGATTAAAGGAGGAATTAAATTTATTTAAGCAATAGTTAAAAGGAAACAGAAAATAAATGGGAATAAAAGGAAGGCTGAGGAATCGAACCCGCGACCCGTGACTCGATCAAGATTTAGCAAAGCGCGGCTGACCAAGTGTCCCAGCGAGCATTGTCGATTATAAAGGGGAATGAAATTTATTTAAGTAATAGTTAATAGGAAAACAGAAAATAAATAGGAATAAAAGGGATGTAGCCAAGATTCGATCCCGCAACCTCCAACCCGACCCGAACCTTAAGCGAATCCGGCTGACCAAGTGCCCAAGCGGACGGTTCTGTTTAGAAAAGATAGAAAAATTTATTTAAGGAGTTAACAGAAATATTGAGTTATAAAAAGGGATAAGTTGATGTTCTGTTTTCCCGTGACCTAAATCATTCTCTCCTTCTCTTCTGCGTGCGAAAACAGAGGGGCATCGTCTCCGGCGGCCGGCCAAGGTCCTAGAAGTCCTTCTTGTTCGGCTGTGAGTCCAAGAAGCAAGGTAAGTGCTACTCACCTGCAGTAAGGGTAGTTTCGAGCTTTGATTTAGTGTTTCTTTTAGTTTTCGGAATATGCTGTAAAGGATTGTGGTTGCTTGGGAATTTAGAGTAGATCCAAGATTCGTTTTTCCCTTGTAATTAGAAATTTGGATTTTTATACAGATTTTAATTAAGATTATAGTGCATATTTTTATTTAAGCTATAGTGCAGATTTTAATTAAGCTTATAGTGCAGATTTTATTTAAGCTTATAGTGTAGATTTTTAATTAAGCCTATAGTGCAGATTTTAATTAAGCTTATAGTGCAGATTTTTATGTAAGCTTATAGTGCAGATTTTAATTAAGCTTATAGTGCAGATTTTAATTAAATTTATAGTGCAGATTTTTGATGGAACTTGTAGTGCAGATTTTTGGTGGAATTTATAGTGCAGATTTTTTTTGGAACTTGTAGTGCAGATTTTGGTGGAACTTATAGTGCAGTTTTTTTTAAAAAAAGATTATAGTGTAGTTTGGTTGAGTATTATAGTGCAGGATTTATGTTTGAATAGTATGCAGAAATTGTGTAGCATAGAATGCAGAATCTTGATTAGTAGAGTATGCAGATTTAGTTTTCAGTTTGTGATTTTGGCTTAGTATTCTAGTTTAGATCATGTTGTAACATGCTTAAAGATCTCTATTGCTCTATAAAAGTATAAGCTTTACATAGGTTTCAAGCTTTAACATATTTTTAGTGTGGAATAGCTATGTGTAGCATTACAGATTTTGAATTGTTTAGCATTGCAGTTTTGATGGTTTAGCATTGGAAGATCCAATTAGATCTCTAGTAGCTTAATTAGATTTACAGATTTTATTAAGCTTACAAGTACAGATTTTATTAAGTTTACAAGTGCAGATTTTATTAAGCTTATAAGTGTAGATTTTATTAAGTTTACAAGTGCAGAATTTTATTAAGCTTACAAGTGCAGAATTTTGTTAGTATAGTATGCAGAATCTTGATTAGCATAGTATGCAGATTTTTGTTTATGCATTTCAAAGTTAGAATTTGTTTAAACATTTCAGTTTTTAAAGAAGCATTCTTTTATTAGAGGTATTAACAAGTATAAGAAAGATAAAGAAAAGAAAGAAAAAGGTCAAGGCCTTAAGTAGATCCCAAAGTCAAGACTTTAGGGATTTTGGCATACAAGGTGCTTGTTAAAATGCCAAGGCATTCAAAGAAGAAGTAATTAAGATATTTTACTTTGAAGAGGCTAGTACCCGACTTCCGAGGTTGTCGTTAAACAAATCCAGGTGTCCAATTCCGAGGTCTTGGCCCTGGTAGACCAAGGTCTGCTCTTTTAGGATTGGTGGCTCGCTACCCCAACCTATTAGGGAACGCGCATAAGATGGTACTACGCCTGGGCCCAAGAGAAGTTGATTATTATTTTGAAGTATTAAAGTATAAGTTTTCAAACAAAAGAAATAAGCTTCACATAAGTTTAAAATTCAGCAAGTTTAGCTTTCTTATATACTGACATGTTGTTTAGATTTGCTTACATGTTTAGTATTTCAGTATGCTATGTTTCGTTTGCTATTAGATGAGCATTCAGTTTCTAGATTTCTTTCAGCTTACATGCATACTCGAGTTTTGTGAGTTAGATAGCGCTTACTAAGCAATTTTGCTTATAGATGCATTTCCTCTTACTGCAGATAAAGGAAAGGAAAAGCTATTGTAAAGGAAGACGACAAGGAGGTGCGGATGGGTGTGTGATGCCTGTACTATAGAAGCCTTGGGATTTAGTTAAAGATTTTATTAAGATATTTTGTATTCAGACTATTGAAATTGTTATGCATATTAGACCTATTATCTGAGTGGTATAATGGTTGCATGCATGTTCAGATTAATACATTTATTTCAGCATGATTAGATTGATACGTAGTTTTAGATGTGTAGATTAGTCATTTAGTTTTCCGCTGCTAGTTAATTGCATGTTTAGAGAGTTTATGTATTGATCTTTACATGTGAACAACTCTAATTAAGTAAAGTTAGTAGTCCAGTAACGCTCCGCCCTCGCAGACTAGTAGTGAGGAGGGTGGGGTGTTACAGTTCAAAAGGCTTTTCGAAATAAAGAAAATGTCTTTTAAAAAGGCTTTAAGAATTTAACGAAATATTTTTCAACAAAGCCTTTCAAATTTAACTTTTCAAATTAAGCATTTTACAAGCTTACCTAGCTTTTTAAGTCTTTCAATATTTTTTCAAATTTAGCTGAGTTACTTTTCAAAGTCAAAATAATTTTCCTTGGCTAAAGTCATTTTTCAAACTTAATCAAGAATATTAATTTTTAAAAGTTAAAAGTTTCACTTAGCTAAAAGTTTTACAATATTATTAACTCCTAAAAGCTAAGTATTAAATGTCGTTATCTTTTCTAAACATTTTTGAAAAGTTAAAAACAAGCTAAGGCCATTAATCATTATTCCTTTTTACTCCCTTATTTATTTTGATATATGGAAAAGGGGGAGAGTAGAAAAATTCAAAGCAAAATTTAAAATTTAAATAAAAAAGAGCTCTTATTAAGGGGGAGCCTTACATCGTTAAAAGTTTAAGTATGTTTTGGCTTAAGTTATGCTTGCATTTAAATTTATTTACTTAAGCTTGCTTATGTTTCTTACTTAAACTTTGAAGATCATTTATGCATATATTTTACTTAACTTTGAATTTCAATTGTCATAATCAAAAAGGGGGAGATTGTTGGTGCGGGAAGCATCCGACGATCGAACCCAAGTTTTGATAATGGCAAAGGAATCAAAGTTAAGCTTATTTGTGATCTAACATGTCTGATGGAGATTGCAGGAAAGTCCTAAGTGTTCTCAGGCAAAAGTCCTAGCTGTGGTTAGACAATGTGAAAATCCTAAGGGGTGGTAACCTTAGGTCCTAGGGGGTGGTAACCCTAGGTGGAGAAAAATCCTAAGGGGCAGCAACATTAGGTCCTAGGGGGTGGTAATCCTAGGTGGTGAAAATCCTAAGGGGGAGTAACCTTAGGTTCTAGAGGAAGGTAACCCTAGGTGGAGAAAAAACCCTAGGGGGCGGTAACCCTAGGTCCTAGGGGTGGTAACCCTAGGTAGAAAGACCAGTCGATCTGGAGGACCGGACTGACATCAGGTAATCTCTCCTTATGGGAGTAGGTGAGGACACGTTCCCCGCAGAGGGAACAATAGGCGTCGGGTCGACCTAGGGTTTCCGGTCGGAAATCCGAAGTCAGGCCCAAATAGTTCGATGACTGTCGATCACTTGATTTATCATGTTTATATCTGTTCTAAATTTGTCTTGTAGGGTATGTTGTTGTTTTGGGACTAACGTGTCTTGCAGGTACAAAAGAAACAAGCTAAGCTTCGGATGAACAGTGTCCAAGATGCCTCCATGGAGCTTGGAGGCGCCTCGGGTGCAAAATAGAAGTTGGCTGCGAAGAGGAGCTGGAGGCGCCTCAGATGGAGTTGGAGGCGCCTTGGAGCAGGGCTTGGAGGTGCCTTGGACTAGCCATGGAGGCGCCTCAAGCAGGATAAGCGACGAAGGTTTCTATGTTGATCCACGCGGCTGACTCGGGAGGCTTGGAGGCACCTTGGATGAGGTTTGAGGTGCCTCTAGCAGTGTATAAAAGGGGTGTTCGAGCAGCAGCTTGAATCAATCAATTCTAAAATGACCTTCTCTCATGTGATGCTAACAAGACGACCCAGAAGTGTTGTTGCAAGTACCCAACAACCCGAAGCTTTGTTTTCTTCATCTCTAGTTGTCGGTATAAGTTTTTGTTTCAGTACATTTAATTGTAAACACTTATTGTACTCTTATCGATTTTATAGTTGTTGCCCACCGAAAAGCGATCAACGATCGTGGGCCTTGGAGTAGGAGTCGCCCTAGGCTCCGAACCAAGTAAACCCTTGGTGTCTTTGTGTGTGTTTGTTATTTCTTTCTATTCGGTTGCTTACTCGTCGAGTTTTTCGAATCCAAAACACGTGAAAGCCACAAGCGCTATTCACCCCCTCCCCCTCTAGCGCGATCTCGATCTAACATCTGAGACATCTGATCATTGTCGACAGACCAACACCAACACATGAGCCCGTTCAGATTCTAAAATTCTATAGTGTTAGTAACAATTTAATTTTCATATACATTTTTTATACTTACAAAAGGAAAGTGTAGGTTGTTACATTTTCCTATTTTTTGTACTTGTATTGGATTGCCTCTTCTAGTGATTCCGAAAGAGGCTTATAGTGGATTGCCCGTTGATACGATCTGAAGGATCATGGGTCTTGGAGTAGGAGTCACTGAAGATTCTGAACCAAGTAACTCCTCGTGCTCAGTTTTCTTCTTACTTTTAATTCCATTGCACTTTGTTTTTAATTTTTAAAAGGTAAGTTTTTAATACATGTGATTCACCCCCCTTCTCATATGCCTTAATCCTACATAACAATCCTACACTTCCTATAGTTAATAATAAATAGTATAAAATTCAACTTAAATTAAAATATACCGACTCATAGTAAATGGAAGTTAAAGCTTGGAGCTAATGTTGCAACGTCGTAGTAGAGCAGCAGCACAGTCAGAACAAAAAAGTATCGTTTGAGCTCGTATTGAAGTGCAATTCTCAATTCTAGTTGAACAAGGCTTATATTGAGTGTTAAGAGCACCTCCAACCTCATCTGAGGCGCCTCCAACCTCAAAGTTTATCTCGTGTAAATCGAACTCTATCTACTCTGAAGGTTGCGATCTCTATCCATGCAAGGGCACCTCAAGCACTCCGAGGCACCTTTAATGCACCTCTGAGGCGCCTTTAATGCACCTTTAAGGTGCCTCCTCCTCCATGTACAAGGTACCTCCAAGCGCTAATTTAAGGCACCTCCGAGAACCTCTGAGACGCCTCAGACACTGTTCATCCGAGGTTAATTTTTGCTATTTAACCCTAGACAAAAGATTTAATCCATAAAACAAAATATACCCTACAAATAGAGTTAGCACAGTTAAAATAAAGTGATTATTAATTAGATCTTGTTTATCCAAGACAATGATCTAATCATGGTCTCAACTTAGACTTCAAAAATGGATCTAAGATGGACCAGCGCCTAACATCCCTAACTAGGTCTTGTCCTTACTAGATCACTATCCTCCATGACTTACCTCACTTACCATGCAGAATCTCTTGACTCTCCTTTAACCCCCTAAGTCTTTCTGCCAGTTGTCAGGTTGGTAGATCCAACTGGACTTTGGCCAACTATCAGGTCTCTTAAACCTAGCTAGACTTCCTGCCAGATATCAGGTCACACCTTGACCTATTTGAACTTTCCACTGGCTATTAGGTCCATAAGACCTAGTTAGATTTTGGCCTAGTGTAAGGTCCTCCAGATCCATCAAGTCCTGCACACTTGGTAAGAGTATTAGATCCCATAGAACCTAACTTTAACTATTTATCATTCATCAAAATGTAAGTTTGATCATTGGTGTTCACTGTACCAACATCTAAGACATTGGTGCGAGAGCATGCTCGCTTATAACCCGATCGAATGGCACGAGAGTGTAGGACATTGGTGCGAGAGTAAACTTGCTTATAACCCACCTCAATGACATAGGATTCTAGAATATTGGCCTAAGATGGCTCGGGAGTCTCGGATATTGACATGAGAGCATGCTCGCTTATAACCCGATCGAATGGCTCGAGAGTTTGGAATATAGGCACTAGAGCAAACTCACTTATAACTCGACCAAACAACTTGGGAGTCTAGGACATTAGTACGAGAATATGCTCGCTTATAATCTAGCTGAATGGAACAGGAGTTTGGGATATTAGTGCGAGAGCAAGCTTGATTATAACTCGACTAACTGTGCCAAAATTAATCTCGTCTAGAGGCGATGGAAATGGAGCGCTAGGCAGATGGCTCTGTCATTGACTAGGAGAAGACTTCAAGCTGGAAAAAAGGATGAAAACCTTGGCACTCCTTTCTGCATACACCAGATAGAACAAACGGAACATTAGAGTGAGAACCAAAGAGAGGATCCTTGGTGCAGGTACTATGACACTCAAGTTAGTACGGTGGCCAAGCGAAGAGTGGAGAAGATGAACAGTAGTATGTGTGCGTGTGATGTCCAAAGTAGTAAAGATGTATGCGTATGTAAAAATGTCCCTTGTTAATGGAGAGGACCCCCCCCCCCCCCTCTCTTTTATGTTATCTCTCATAACCTCCGCAATAATGAGGCAATAAGGAATATCTGGTGTCAGAATATATCGGATAATGGAAAATGTACAGTTTGAAAGATGCACAGTCATCCTGTGAGGAATCTTCCATTATATGTATATGAATTATCTTTTATAACCTCCACAATAAATGAGGTGGTCGAGAATGTCTGATGTCAGGTACTGGCAGATGTATAGCTACCTTCCTAGGAAGGTTCTATTGCAGGCATGTGTTTATGATAGTGGAATAATCCCTGACAAGTAGCTGTTATTTTCTAGCAGGTTGTTGTAATTCCCTGACAATGTTATCCCTTAGAGGCAGTCCGATTGGACATATATCTGATTGGTTGTATGATGAGAGATTGACACATGAGAAGTGGGGGACTAAGTCTCGAAGGTCCGACCGACACCATGGCCAATCAACCATATGATGTGTGCCTTATCTTTATAAGTCCAAGTCGCTCTAGGACCGACCGACTATATGTTGAAAGTTGTGTTGTAGGGTTAACCAACTATATGCTGAGTGCCTTGGCTCTATAAGTCCGACCGGATCTTAGTCTGTCCGGCTGGATACTAAGAGACTATTTTTGTTATGTGCTGGGATAATACCTCTGAAGGATAGGAAACTAAGAGCAACTCCAACCATGTCCCTTTTATATCATTTTGGTATAAAAAAGGACACCAAATACACTTCAACCGTGTCCCTTAAACTTCCACCATTTTTATGCAAGTTAACCGTGCAACACCATGTTCACTTGCACCAAAAGTGCTGATTATTTTTCTTTATTTTCTATTTTTAAATTTAGAAAACTACTATCTTTATTATAATATATTATGGTTGTGTGTTATCTTTAAATATTATTATGTGTACACAATTATTTCCAACAAAATTGAGATAAGTACTCATTTTTATTTTCTTGTAACTAAAACTATAATATCATAAAAATTAGTTATTATGTATCATAAAATTATTAATTTTAATAATAATTATTATTATCACAATAAAAATATTTAATAAATTAATATATATATATATATATTGAATAATAAATTATAAGATGAAAAAATAGAATATTCTAAGGAATATTCTTTTTAGTGTAGGAAATAGTGTGTACTGGTTGGAGTTGGAAAAATATTTGGTATTGAAATGACACTAAATTATTGTTAAAAATGTATCAAAATGGGTTTTATGGTTGGAGATGGTCTAACCTTGTATGCTTGGCTGGTGCTAGGGTCGTTCGGAGCAATAAGTCCCTTAGATCCAATCGGTTCTGAGACCGATCGACCATAGGGTGAGAGATTTGTGCTCAAAGAATGGGAACCCAAGTCCTTTGAGTCTGACCGACTATATGTTGAGTTGATCAACTTCATACTAAAGATCATAGCGCTGAGGAGTGAGGAGCTAAGCCCTGATGAAAATGACTCATTTAAATATATATTTTTTGATTTTGACTGTCACTTCATCTTGACTTTGACTGTCACCTTATCTTAACTTTGATTGACACATTACCTCTGCGTCCGCTCACAATATACCGCATCAGATCGTATGACTATTCAATCAAGTTCCTCGTCGGTTTATGCTTTCATGATATGCCATGTTTTCGATTAAACAAGATTCATAATTTAGTGTTGTATTTTCTATATTAAGTTCTTATTCGATTTCTAAAGATCATGCAGCATATGCAGCTTAGGTTTTACAACTTCAATCGAGGGTTTCACATGAAAGTAACAAGGGGAGGAGAGCAAAGATCACAAGGAAATCACCACATGGACTGATGAGACGACAAAAAGGAAAACATTGACCCACAATTCTTGGAGAAACAAAAGGACGGACATAGAGAATTGCGGTGAGCATGGGATGGATCAATTCAATAGCATCCCACCGATAAAGTCGGAAGAACTGTCTGTTCTGATGGGTGGTACACGAACCGGCACGAACGAACGAAAACGATTGATTCGAAATTGAGAAGTTTAAAGAATTCTGGAATTGCCCAAAAAGACATCGGCTTTTCACTTATCCATCTTGGTGGATTCAGTAAACTATGAAAATTTTAAAAGAAGACCAGCCGCGCGATGATCTTTCCATTGGTAGAAGAAGGTAAACAAGAGGGTTCTTTCACGTAATATAAGGTGAAAAGGGCCCAATTGCTTCCCATAGTATTAATCTGATGCACGCTAATTGAGGTATCAATAACTTCACCCTCAACTATTGATGAGTTTGCAGATACCTTCATGGTAAACAATTTTATTTTTTCTTTAGAATTTGATTATTCAATCAATCTATTATATGTTACGTTAGAGAAAAATAGGAGGATAAGAGGATAAAATGGGCAAGTGGGATCGTAATAAATTTTCAATTTCTATCTCACATTCATTAAACATGTAGTCTATTTATAAATCACTTATATAACTGATGAAACTCACTAACTCCACAAACCCCACTAACTCAATTATTCTACCCCACCAACATAATTAATGAAGATATATTGAACATAGATATTTTTCTTTAACCACTACTAACACTACTACTACTATTAATTGTCATCTCATCACCCCCCACTAAATCAAATATTAATTTTAAGTTATTTTATCAACACTCCCCCTTGATTCAAAATTACAAACATTAAGATATGATCTAAAATAAATAAAATTATCTCTTAGAAGTGACTTCATCAAGTTATTCACCATTTATTCATGTGTGATGCAATGCTCCAACATAATTTCATTATTTGCAACTAAGTCTCGAATGAAATGCAGACGAATATCAATATGTTTAGTCCTTGCATGAAAAGCCAGATTTTTTGTCATTGCAATTGGCAGCTTGTTATCACAAAAAAATAATAATTGTATCTTTTTGTTGTTGGTGAAGATCTGCAAGTAATCTTCTAACCTAAATTGCTTGATATGCTGCTGAAGTTGCTGCTACATATTCAGCTTCTGAAGAGGATAAGGCTATAGTAGTTTGTTTCTTTGAACTCCATGAGATTACTCTTGATCCAAGATTATAAACACAAGCTAAAGTGTTCTTTCGATCATCTACTGAACTTGCCCAATCACTATCATTGAATCCACAAAGATCAAATTTTGAAACTCTAGTGTACCAAATTCCATAATCCAGGATTCCAGTAATATAGCGTAAAATCCTTTTAGCTACGCTAACATGATGCTTCGTAGGATTTTGCATAAACCTAGAAATTACATTAACAGAAAAAGTATATCTGGTCTAGTGTGAATTAAATAAATTAAACCTCCAACCAAACTTCTAAAATTTTTTACATCAACTTTTTCTGAACCATCTTCCAATTGTAATTTCTCATTTATATTCATGAGTACGATGTAGTAGCTGGATTGCAATTGAATAAGCTAAACCTTTTCAGAAGATCTGTCGCATATTTTCTTTGTGAGATAAAAATCCTATCAACTCCTTGCTTCACTTCAATACCAAGAAAATAATGCAATATTCTCATATCTAACATCTCAAATATCTTCATTATATTAGATTTAAAATCGTCCAATAAAGAATCAAAAGAACTCATATAAATTATATCATCGTCATAAAGACACACAATAAGATAATCATCTCTACCTTGTTTCTTCACATAAAGAGTGGGTTCGTTTCCATTTTTTGTAAAACTATTTTGTCGAAAATAGCCATCAATCTTGTTATATCATGCCCGTGGGGCTTGTTTTAACTCATAAAGTGTCTTTTTCAATTTGTACACTTTTGTCTTTGCATTCAATTATAAAACCTTCTACTGATCTACATAAAATTTTTCTTGTAAATCGTCATTCAAAAATACAGATTTAACATCAAATTGATAAACAAACTAATGTAATTGTGCAACTAATGCTAGGATAATTCTCCCAATTCAAATCCAGCAATCAGAGAAAAAGTTTCTTTGTTTCTTTGAAATCAATATTAATTCTTATGAATACTCTTTTACAACAAGCTGAGCCTTGTATTTCTGAATGGTTCCATCGGTATGATATTTTGTTTTAAACACCCACTTGAGACCAATCACATTCTAGCCTTTGGGTTGATCCATCATCTCCCATGTTTCATTTTTATGGATTGCAATTAACTCTTCTTTCATTGCATTCCTCCAGTCCTTCTTTGTTACTGTGCTTCTTCAAAGGTTATAGGATCTGTAACAAAAGGAGCAAATTGACTTGACTTATAGATTTCTCTCAAAGATCTAACCTTTGTTGGAGGTGTTTCATCAGAAGATTCTTATAAAGAGGATGAACTGCTACTTCTTGAATTTGATGGTGAGGAAGCTAGTGATCCCAAAGGAGATGATTCAACATCTTATGTTGTTGGAGTTTTGTTCTCCATTGGGATATGAACTTGAGTCTCTTCATCTTGTGTATTCCAATTCCAGCTCAAATTTTCATCAAAATCTACATCTCTCCTTATAATCAATTTACAAGTAAGAGGATTATACAACCGATATGCTTTTGATTGATTGCAATATCCAACAAATATGTATTTTTCATATTTCTTCTCAAGTTTATGATGAAATTGAGAGTTAATTAAAGCATATGCAATACAACCAAAAAATTCTTAAGTGATTTACCGATGGTTTTCTACCTCTCCATACTTCATATGATGTTTGATTCAAAACGGCACTTATTGGAGAAATATTCAGCAAGTAGATTGATGTTGTCACTGCTTCAGCGCAAAAAGATTTGGAAGACCTTTGATATTCAACAAACTTATAGTCATTTCTACAACGGTTCGATTTTTCCGTTCCACAACACCATTTTGCTCCAGTGTACCCTGTGAATACCATGTTCTTCACAAAATTTATTAAATTATTTAGATAATAACTCACCTCCTCGATCTATATCTTTATTAAGGTACCCTTCTGATTTTCCACAAGCATCTTGAATTTTCTAAAATTTTCAAAAGTTTCTGACTTGTCTGCTAGAAAATATATCCAACTCATTTGACTAAAATCAATAGTAAATATTAAAAAAAATATTTACTCCCACTAAACGATAAAGTTCTTATAGGACCACATAAATCAACGTGAATTAGCTCAAGTCATTTTGAAGCTCTCCATGATTGCCCACTTGGAAAAGACGTCCTCGTTTGTTTTCCATAAATACATCCTTCACATAAACCAAGAGAACTAATTTGAGGTAATCTAAAAATCATACTTTTCTGATTTAAAAGTTGTATGCATTTGATGTTGAGATGTCTATATCTCAAATGTTACATCTTGGATTCATTATCTTCGCTAGCAATAAAAGCTTGGTTTCCCATATTAGAGATCTTCAGTCGAGACATCTTATTTTCTATCATTTGCACGCTAATAATAAACTATCCAGAATCTTTATCAAAAATAACAGAAGATTCGTTATCAAATACAATAGTATAGCTACTCATCATCAATTGTCCAATACTTAACAAACTATGTGTTAAACTATGAACAAAATCAATAATGTAAAGCAATTTTGCTTTACCATTGCTAGTCTCCATGACAATAGTATCTTTGCCTTCGACTTATATCTGCTTATTATCTCCAAGTCTTACTAGAATCTTTTGTGATTCATAAAGCTCTTTAAATAATGATATTGTCAGTCATGTGATTTGAACATCTACTATCTAACAATCATATATTGTTTTTAACTTTGTTAGAATGAGAATGAACCATAAATAACTTACTTTCCTTGTTTTCTTCTTTCACATAATTTGCTTGTGAGTCATTTTTACAATTTGTCTTTATATGCCCAAATCTTTTACAACCATAACACTGAATTTTTACTTTATTTTTTTATCCCTGTTGAATTGCTTCTCTTGTCTATTAAAATGACATCTTCCTCTGCCACGTCCTCTACCATGAAAACCTCCTCTTCCATGACCTCTGCTAGCGAAGTCTTCTTTTTTCCTATCTCCCCCTTCACTTGGGAAGGTTGAAATGTCTTTTCTTCATTCTTCTTAGCGGATCAATTTCGCCTTACCTCATGAGTTAGCAAAGAACTCATTAGTTCATCGAAAGATAAAATCGAAAGATCTTTTGCCTCCTCAATTACAGTTACTATGTAATCATATTTAGGAGTCAAACTTCACGAAACTTTCAAAATAATAATTGTATCAGTGATTTTTTTCCATAAGATCTCATTTGACTGATAATCAAAATTACTCTAGATAAAAAGTCTTGTAAAGTTTCATTACCCTTCATAAAAAAAGCCTCAAATTCACTTGTACGAGTCTGAAGTTTCACTACTATCACTCTAGAGGAGTCTTAGAATTCTTTCTGCAATATTTCTCATGCTTCTTTGGAAAATGAAATAGTTGCAATTCTTGAGAAAATCGTTTCATGTACTGCTTGTTGAAGAATGAATAGTGATTTTGAATCTTTCTTTATGTTCTCCTTTAAACTACCTTCATCAACATCCTCGTCGTCAAAGCTTTTCTGTACTAAATCTGAAAGATCTTGAGATGTAACTAAAGTCTTCATTTTGATACTCCAAAATTCGTATCACTCTCCTTTAAAAATGAAGATGAGAGGTTGAGAAACTCCATTCATTGTCATTATGAGCAAACTAGGGCACATCAAACCTAACGCTCTGATACCACTGTTAGAAAAAATGGGAGGAGGATAAGATGACAAGACGGACAAGTGAGACACAATAATTTTTCAATTTTTATCTCACATTCATTAAACATATAGCCTATTTATAAGTCCCTTACATAACTCATAAAACTCACTAACTCCATAACCTTACTAACTTAACTATTCTACCACACTAACACAACTAATGAAGATACATTGAATATATTTTCATTTAACCACTACTAACACTAATTGTCATCTCATCACCCCACTAACTCAAATATTAATTTTGAATCATTTTATCAACATTATATGTGAGTCTAATGAACCGACACATAGAGATTGGTGATCAATGGTGTTGATCACCTAATGAGAACAAGGGCAGTAAACAAGTCGAGCCAAGCCGAACCGAGTTTTAGGTATTCAAACTTATTTGATATGCTAACTAGGGGTGATCGCGGATCGGGTTGGTTCGGTTATTAGGATAAAAAACTATCCGACCCTACTAGATCAGATAATACAATATCATGACCTACATCTGGTCCTATATCCGATGGTTATTATGTATCAAATATCCGACAGGTTGTCAGTTATTTGGATTTCCGACCCTATATCCAATGAAATATAAAATATAAATATAAAACAACAAAAAAATAAATTATTTTAAAATGATAATAGACATTATTCATTACACGTTGTAGCAGCTAATCGTGATTAGCTGCTACAACGTGTAGCAGCTTATCGACAATAACTACTACAACGTGTAGCAACTTATCGACAGTAGTTGCTACAAGTAGGGGTGATCGCGGATCAGGTTGGTTCAGTTATTGGGATAAAAAACTATCCAACCCTACTAGATCGGATAATGCAATATCAGGACCCTACATCCGGCCCTATATCCGGCGGATTTTTCTTTTTCGGTTCGGTTCGGGTCAGTATAAGCTGATTGATCGGTTTGACGGGTTGACTGCTCACCCCTAATGCTAACCGAGCCAAACTGAGCCGAACTTAAAATGAACCAAGCCCTTGAATTGATTGTTCAAGTTTGGCTTGGTTTATTTTTTATGAGCTTGAGTTGTTGGAAGTTTGGCTTTAGCTTGATTCATTTAGATGCTATCAAACTTACAATTCAAGTTTGGCTCGGTTCGAGCTTGATTCATTTAGATTATCGAACTCTCAATTCAAGTTTGTTTGATTGTTTGAAATTTTTATTTGTTTGATTGATTATTGAGCTTAATAATTCAAACTTATTTGTTTTTTTTATTTTTTTATTTTAGCATATTGATAAAAGTTTTATTAATGAACATGATTCATGAATACTATTCACGAACGTTGTTTACGAATATTAACAAGCTGAATACATGTGTATTCTATTTATTTAGTTTAAGAAACTATTTAAGTTTATTTATTTAATTGATCTTAAATTTAAATACGTATATTGAATGAACATGAATAAATTTTTATTAAGCTGAACATCAAATGTATTTATGAATATTTGATTTATTTACCACCCTAAATGAGAACATTGCTTAGTGGACTCCCATCAAGTTTACCATCAACAATTACTAAGAGGAGAAACAGCATAACAACATCATAATTAATCTAGCTAGCTGCCCCTTACAATATAATTAAGCGCACACCCCAAAACTTGACACAGTCGTTGTCAGTAAGGAGAACACCTAGGATTTGCTTAAGGGACTCGGGTAATTTACAATCATTAATCACATGATGCAAACGAAGCAAAAACTAGCAACGATCTTCACATGCCATAGAAATTGTACCCCCATTCCATCAAGCAATCATACTCCGGTAGGAACATCAGCTCTGCTTCTTCCTCCATCGTTCCGAACTCTGACACTGCGGGCTGGTCAGTTAAAGTCGATGAGTTTGGACTTCCTGTCAGCTCGCCGCTGCCGGTTCCGCCGCAGGTGCCGCAGAGGGAAAGCCTTCTAAGCTCTTCTTCAGCCGCAAGAAGCTTATCTTTCAACTTCAGCACCTGTTGATTTCAGAGCAATTGAAGTAAGTTAGAATTTGATTGATTGGGTGTATCTGTCGATCGTTGAAATTCGGTTGAATGAGGTACCTCCTTCTCGAGGTGGCATTTTTCAAGAAGGGTGGCGTCATGGACGGACTTGAGCTCGAGGTAGGCCTCCTCCACCTGTTTGCTCTTGTGCCGCACCCGGCGGTTCTGGAACCAGACGGCGACCTGCTTGGGATCGAGCCCAAGCTCAGCGGCGAGGTACAACTTCCGCCCGAACTGCAGTTTCTTCTCCTCCTCAAACCGCGTCTCCAACAGCTTCACCTGATCATCGTTCAGTCGCCGTTTCTTCGCCTCGGCAGCGAGCAGGCCGCAGCGTGCCTTGTTCCTCCTGCGACGCGGAGGCTCGCAGGCGATGGCTCCTGCTGCAATTGTCGGGAAAACATTAATCATTGCTGCCGGCCGGTCGAGCATTTGCACGTAAGCTAGTAGGAAGGAGGAAGAGGGGGATCGAATACCTCGAGAAGTCTGAGCTGGGTGGTCGAGAGAGAAGAAGAACAAAGCGTCTTCTTGGTGGCCCATGGATGCCTGGTAGATCGCCGTCACCTGCTTTGTGTTCGACTTCAATGGGTTGTATATATAGCGCTACAGTAGGAGCGAGGACGGGCAGTAATTAATTAAGCTTCTTCAAAAATAAATAAAAATATACATGACAAATATTAAATTTGTTAAAAAAATAATAATAAATAGATGTGTCGACCCAGGAGAACATCATGAAACACACAAAAGAACTAAAATATATAGTAAGCATGCACACAAGATAAACCATGTTCCATCTATATATCTAACAAAGTGTTTTTCCTTATAGATTCGTATCAAACACTGTTCCTTCTTTATGCATATCTCATACCTTTCATTTCATTAATCTCCTCTAAAGCGCTGACGTTCTTGCTCACGTTTAGTTTGCATATTAATCAATTCATACTGTTTAGTTTGCTGCTGAACAGGAGAATCAACTATATATATTAATTTAATGATAGAAGTACGTACAACGACGCAGATCATGATAAAATATCATTACTGAGACCTTTAGTGATAAAATATTTCTATCATGAGTACAAAGGGAATTCCCATGTAGAGTGATAACGAACGAAGAAGGTACGATCTAATGAATATTAATTTCATCGAGCTAGTGCTGACAGAATAAAACAGAAGCTCTAGGCTTGAGATTTGTGTCTCTCGCGGCAAAGTGCATATTGAATCTGAAGGCTCTGGCTCAGTTTCCCAGGATCACTTTAGGGTAGAAGAAGAAGAGGAGAGGAGGAGATGCCACACTTGTAGTCCTTTGATTTAAAGGTATATTTGATGGATGGATAAGGTCCTTGTCCTTCCTGGCGTGAGACTATGAGTTGAATTGGGCACTTGGAGTCAAGGTCCCTGCATGGAAGCACATGGGCAGCATATATATTATATTCGAAATCTATCCGACACTTGTCGCCATGGCACTGGCAGGGACCTTTCGACC
The DNA here is from genome assembly GCF_018446385.1 of Zingiber officinale. Taxonomy (NCBI): domain Eukaryota; kingdom Viridiplantae; phylum Streptophyta; class Magnoliopsida; order Zingiberales; family Zingiberaceae; genus Zingiber; species Zingiber officinale. Next base: position 100,439,486 of record NC_055999.1, on the reverse strand, counting down.
TGTCGCCATGCCACTGCCGCAGTGCCAGTTCCCCCATTGGGCCGGCCACCGGCGGTTCGACCGAGCCGTCCAAAACTCGGACCCGGTTCGTGCATGAAAAAACAGCCTCGATTCAGGAACGTACGTTAATTAACGCGGCCATGCATGCAGGGGCCTGAACCACGTGAGGTTAACGTGTTAGTATTATAATACTCAAATAATATTATAATTAATATGAATAAGTGTTATAACATGACTTTCAATTATTTTGTATGTAGATTTTATTGAAAAATTCTAAAAAAAATAAGAAAATAAATTTTAACTATAAAGAATAAAGATAAATAAGTGACAGTGAAATCCAGTGTTATTAATGTTAAAATGAATACAAGCATATTAATAAAAGAGAGATATTAATATAATTAATATTTAAAAAAAAATGTTCAAATCAATACGAAGTGTAAGTAATCAACCTCTCCTTTTGCCACTTTATCACTTGGTTAATTACTCTTAGTAAAATCAATTGCTCACTTAATCACATGGATAGAGGAGCTGGCATACTACCTAATCACCTTGAATTCAATGTCGTCAAAATCCTATCGAATCAGTCATCAATTTAATATAAGTAATCTTAAACCCAAAGTAGTTCCTCGGGAAGTCTGCCCTGGCCAATCACCCCTTGTCAATGAAGTGTCTCGTGTAGTTTTTAATTAAGCAAAATCTATTTGGATATTTTTCTTTCTTTACTTAAAAAAGTTCCTCTAGGATTTTAATTATATATCTTGGTCAATTTCCACTTGGGTTCAATTAATCACAAATCAAAAGTTGCTTCTTGGAAGCCCTACTGTGGATTAGTTTCCTCCAGCGGGATGGAAGACAATCTTAAAATATTGTTTGCAGAGTCATGAAGCATTAGTACTTTTAAATTTATCTTGGTTGTCGGTAAAATTTTTTTATAAAGTTGATTCGATCACTTCTAACATTAATCAATTTGAAGAGCTGGATATTTTGACCCAAAAAAAAGTTGCTTCTTGGAAAGTCGATTCAAATTAAGCAATATTATCACACCTAATCGAGTGTTTTGTGTTACATTTAGGAGTTAATCTAAACCATTGTCAATTTTTGTTTCTTAGTTAATTTTAAACCAAAAGGTGTTCTAGCGAAGTAAATTCTAAGTAATCACACTCAACTATATATTATTTAATTAATTTAAGAAAGAGTAATTGATTTTGTATACAATTTGCACACAAATTAGGTGTGTTTTTATTTGATTTTAACATGCGTCTTCATTTGGTTCAACTAGTCATTATTATTTACTTCATTTAGTTTATTTGTTCATGCATTAGATTATTGATTATTTTATTTAGTTTAATTAATTAAATGCCTTCATTTAACTTTATAGTTTTGCAACAGATTAAAGTGTTTTTAAGATTCATAAACAATTAGATAACTACATATATAGATATTAATTGGATGGGGTCTCACCTACTATTATATCCATTATTTCCTTTTGTATTGACAATAGGGAAAAAAATGAGCTTGTGTAATAAATTTTTTAAATAATTTTCAAAATCATTAAAAGTCTCAATGACTCTTAAAATTATCATACAATATATATCTTTTTTTCTATTTAAAAAAAAATATTTTGTCGGCAATGGCATTCTGTGACATGAAGTTATTAGACTTCAATATTAATTTGGCGTTATTAGGACTTCAAGATTTGGCACATAAAGCAAAATCTATGTGATTCTTTTTTTCTTTTGTCACTAATTTTTTACAAACTTAATAATATTAAATCAAAAGTAGTAGTCTATCCTGAGTAAGTACACCTATTTAGAATTTCATATTATTTTAAGACAATGTTCTGTAGATTGAGATTCCCCCTTCTAAAATATTGTTTTCTTAAGTTTTAATCATATATCTTAGTCAATTTCTTCTTCTATTTAATTAATCTTAAATCAAAATGTGGTCCTTGGAAAGTATATATATACCTTAAGTAATAATAACACCTAATCAAGTGTTTCATATTACTTCTCGGTGGTACTGCCCTCTAAATTAAATTTCAAAAGAATATAATCACCCTAAAAACTGCACCTTTAATTTGGTCAAAATAAAATCTTAGATCAAGCTAAATTGACTCATAAAGGGCCATGATTTATGCCACCTTTTAAGTGTTCTTGCTTGGCGTCCAGTTCCATGGAAGCTAAATTAGTAGTTTATTATCACTATTATTATTATTATTCTTAATATTATTACCTTGTGTGAGAGAAGGCCAATCCCAAGGCTTTCATGCGTCAATTGTTTATTATATATCTAAAGCAAGTGAAACCCTAGTTATGAAAGTTAAACCTACCTTAATTACCTTTCTCTCTTAGCATTGGCATTTTTTTTAACTTCTGAATGTGCCAATAAAATTTTGCATTTAAACTTTGGAGGTTGAATTATAGCATTACATACATAAAAATTTTCAAAACGACTCAGGGAAAAGTTTTTTTTTTTAAAAGACCTCAAGAAAATTAAGCGAGAGAGCTCCCCAAAGTCGCTATGGATTAGATTCTTAATTGAGCACCAAAGTCCTTAAGCCAGGGATTCCATTCTTAATCATGATTAGAGGGAATTAATTAGGTGGATCAGGCAGTGGGAGGCCGAAACGTGGCCCCTCTTATCAAGTCAAATTAAATCTTTACACAGATTCCAAGAGGTCACAAGATAATTCTTGGGGTTGCTGTGAGTTAATCTTGTGGAGGGTTCCGATGAACATTGGCCTTTTCCCTTGCGACACGTCAGCACACACTGAGTCTATTAAGGACAGCTGGGATGGATGGTGGCAACTGTCTTCTTCTGTAAGCATGCAGCAGCTGCTGCTGCTGCTGCTGCTTCTGCTACACGAGGCCTCGGTTGTTTTGCAACTTCTCAACGATCCATTTTTGCATGAATATATAAAGAAATTTAATATTTTATTGTAATATGTTTGATAAACGTTAATTATCTGTTTTATGAATTAAAACAAGGAATTAAATATAAAAAAGGTTTAAAGTTGAGCAGTTTAAATTAAATAATTATGTGATCTTTTACTAGCATATTACATGAACTTAAAAAATAATCTCAATGGAAATATAACGTTTGAAAGGTCTATGGCTGGCGTAGTTATTGTGGCCCAAAAAGGGCCTTCTAAGTAAAACTGGTGGCGAATATGCTTCTGCTGAATGTCTCATCTCTGCACAATGTGTTCATTGTTTCGGTCAAGAACGATAAATGAGTCAAATTTTATGGAATTTTCTTTAGTCGACTTTAGTCGAGTCAGATCAGCTTTTCAAAATCAGTGGTGGGCGAGATGTGATCAATTAATGTGGAGAATAACATATATCCCCGGGAGTTAATTCGGTGTCCGATGTCTAAATTATTATGAAGTCCCAAATAATTGTTAAACAATACAATAATATATTGTCGGAGATTTTACGAAGTATTAGCTAAATTTAAATTGTACTGAATTAAATTTAACTTACAGTAGAGATGACCTAAGTGGATAATCTCAGGTTGCCAGCAAGGGCTGGTTTCTGCTCCGAACCGAAGATCGGCTGTCCAACTAGTCTGTGTTACCGAGCAGGCGGATCGGCCGAGCAGAGGACAGATCGGCCAAGCAGATCGATCGAGATGAGGTCGGATCGGCAGGTCGGGTCGGTCGGTCAGGTCAATCGGGTCGGTTGAGCAGTAGAGCAGGTCTTGACAGAAAAGAAGACCAAGTCTGTTTAGAGCAGAATGACCGGGTTTGTTTAGAGTAGATCTGCACAACAGAAGACCAGGTCTGCAGAGCAGTCTTGACAAAGCAACAGGTCGGGCAAAATCTCGACCGGGCAAGCTGACCGAGGCCTGCAAGTAGCAGTTTCCTTGAAACAGATTCGTCTCACCTCCGGCTGTACTTCGAGGCTTATTTGGATGGTCTGTTTCCCAGGATACAACGGTCTGACCACCCAAATAAGCATTCGGCTGTATCCTAATGCTATCTGCCGAGCAGGAGTTGCACGATAGAGAAGGGGAATGAGGAAGAGAGCTTCTCACTGTGTTATCTACGTAACCTTTTGCCAATGGTCGCAGCCTCCTTATATAGGAGCTCAAAACCAAAGAACAACATTAACGATCAATTAATGATCATTACTCAACACCCGCTTTTCACTTGGCCGTTTTGATTAGTTGTTCCGTTTGGGCAAATTTTGCCCCGACCGGTCTGACATTCGTGTGCGCAGGTTGCGCTCGCGCACGAGTCAACTTGGTTCAGTGCAATCCGAGCCTTGGATTTGCACCCCTCCTGTGCACCCACGCTTGAGAGAGTCTCTCCCCATGCATTTGTTCACATCCTCAATGTATGTGAATCAATATAAATCAACAAAGATGCCAAGAAACTCTCAATGTGAGACTAAAGTCCCATGTACAATAGAACTTCTCTTCCTCCTCTTCTCCATTCATATTTATTCAACAATAACATATAGAGCAGAAATGAATGGAGTAATATAGTAAAGTAAATGAGAACGTAGAGATAATCCTCCCTTTAAAACCTCCCTCCTTTATCTTTTCTAGCGAAAGAAGTCTAAGGGAATCTCTCGGAGAGAAGACTAGGATGCATCCCAATTAAAAAGTGTTGTAAAAACTGTGGTATCCCTTTGTTTGCCTTGTCCCTTCACATGTTAAGTTTGGGAAGTGAGTTGCTCAAAAAGCCAGAATCCTAATAGTAAGTACAAGCTAAGATTCTGAGACCATCTCCATCCCATAACATTAAATTTGATAAATTTAATATAATATTATATTAAAATAGTATAATTTCAATACCACATACTATTTCAAATTTCAACTCATCCACACTCTATCAAATTAAAAAAAAAAAATCTTTAGAATATTCTATTATTCTTATTAATTTATTTATATAATAATTATTTTATTTAAAATTAATACTTCATTAATATTTGATATTTTAAAATTTTTTAAATTCAGTATCCAACTAAGATATATATATATATAATTTTTTTTTTAATTTTATTATATAATTACACAGGCATAAATATATTTTAAAAATATTATAAAATCACACACAATTAAGATAAAATATTTTACTATTTTTTATTCAAAACAAACAATGATACTTAATTAAAAATATAATATTACAAGATTTTAACCTTCAGAATTAATATATTATTCCCATAAATGCTCAATTAATATATTTCGAAGGACAATATGAGCTTCTTTGTCTTTTAATAAATTAAATATTTACAATTATACATAATAAAATTTAAATATATATTAAATACACTTAATTTAAATTCATAATAAATAATGATTACATTTAAATATTATATAAGTAAAGACAAAGACAATAATAATTACAAATTCATTACATTTGATTTTATTAATTATATAATAAAATTAAAAAATAAAAACTCTCTCCCACCTCAAATATGGTGATGTGAATACTACATCATCAAACATGATGTTGTACTATTCATCATACCATATTTAGTGTGGAATTTGATGTATGAATTGGAATCTTTTGATACTAATTTGACATCAAATTTAATATTTTAGTGATGGATTGGAGATGATGTGATACTGTACTTAATCTTAACTAAAAAGTTAAGAAATACATACTTTTGTAATATCACTGATTTATTCACCATTGTTGGTGCAACCTTAGGTCAAGGTTGACCTGGTTGACCCGACTCGAGTTGACGTGACTCGAGTTGTATTTTGATGTTTGACTTGGGAAGATTGTCGGTGCAACCTTAGGTCAAGGTTGACCTAGTTGTGTTGCATGTTGATGTTTGACACTCGTGAGAGAGTTCTATTCTTGATGTGGGACAAGAATAGATGTTTGGGAGATTGTTGGTGCAACCGTAGGTCAAGGTTGACCTGGTTGACCTGATTCGGGAAAAAGTCCAAGCAGGAGCTTGCATGGAAAATCAAGTATGGAGACTGCTGGAAAAGTCAAGCGAGGGAGCTTGGCGCGAAAAGTCAAGTATGGAGACTTGACTGGAAAAGTCCAGCAGGGAGCTTGCACGAGAAAGTCCTAAGCGGGATGTTAGGCGGTGTGGAAAGTCCCGTGAGTGAAACCAGGCGGGGAAAGTCTAGCGGGATGTTAGGCGGGAAAGTCTAAGCGGATGTTAGGCGGTTGGAAAGTCCGGTGAGTGAAGCCGCGGTGAGAAAGTCCTAACTGGGATGTTAGGCGGTGTGGAAAATCTGGTGAGTGAAACCGAGCGGTGGGAAAGTCTAAGCGGGATGTTAGGCGGTGGGAAAGTCTAACGATGTTGGCGGTTGGAAAGTCCGGTGAGTGAAACGAGGCAAGGGAAAATCAGATGGATCGGGGATGATCGGACTTACGGTGTTGAAAAGTCTAAGTGGGTCAAAGGATTGACCGGACACTTAGCGAGGAGTCCTAACAGGTTGACGGATGCTAGGCATGATGTACCAACAGTCAAGGTTGACGGATGTTGGTGTGGAAGCCTTAGGTTTAGGGTTGAAAAGTTTGGATCGGATCGAGCCGATCGATCAATGATACATAGCTCATCGATCGGTGCGGTGACCGATCGGTGACGATCGATAGCTTATCGATGGTTATCGATCGATGCGGAGACCGATCGAAGGAGATCGATGGCGTGAAGAAGAAGCTGATCGGTCCGTAGACCGATCGGGGTTCACATCTCTGCGGGACCGATCGGATTTCTGATCGGTCCATGGACCGATCAGGGCGAACAAGCATAGGCTTCTTCACATTGGTCTGCGGACCGATCGAGATGTTACTGATCGGTCCACGCCGATCGAGTTCTAACGTTGCGACGCAGCGCTAGTTTCTTCATTTTTCTTCTTGCGGTATAAAGGTGAGAGCTTCTACAGGATACTTCTTCTTCCTTGGAAGTTCTCTCTGCACAAGCTTCGCTTTACGGTGCTCGAGCTTTCTTGAGCTCAGCTGCTGCTGAAGCTTCGCGTGAGCTTCCCGTCTCGACCAGCTTGCTGTTGCATCTGTCCGTGGAGTTGCTACTTCATCCGGGACCTCAGTCGACGAGGAGGCAAGCTTGTTTGTTTTACATTCATTTTGTTCTTGCTATTCTCTTGTACTCTTAGCTTGCTGTTGCAAGTGATTGTGGCGAGGTTTCTCCACCCACAAGGAGTTGATATTAGCCGGTTCTCCGGGGACTCATCCACCGACGGATTGATAGGGCTCGTCCACCTTACGGACACGCCGAGGAGTAGGAGTATCATCTCCGAACCTCGTTACATCGGTTTGATTTTCTTCTCTTTCGTTTCTTTGTTGTATTTCCATTGCGCTAACCTAATTGTAGGAAGAACGCGAGAATTTGGGGCGGCTATTCACACCCCCCTCTCTAGCCGAGTACGAATGATCCTAACAAGTGGTATCAGAGCGAGGCCGCTCTTCATCGGATCAACACCCGTGGGAGCAAAGCTAGAGATGGATCAATTCGGAGAAGACATCACGATTCCACCCTTCTACAACGACAACTTCACATATTGGAAGGTAAGGATGATGTATTTTCTTAGGACTAATATGTTGAACTGGTTTTGTGTACAAGAAGGGTTTTCTCCTCCAATGGATAAAGAAGGAGAGCCTCTAGAGAAGAACAAGTGGACGAAGGAACAAGTCCACCAATCCACGATCAACAATGAGGTAACTAAAACAATTGAATTTTCATTACCTACTAATATTTTGTGTAAGATAGGTAAATACAACAATGCCAAGGAATTGTGGGATAACTTGGCCAAGTACCATGAGGAGAGCTTCACTTCAAGCCATGAAGAGGAGCCTAGTGAGCCAAGTAGCTCACATCATGGAGGGAGCAAATTGGGAGTTGAGGGCTACTCAACATCCAAGGAAGAAGAGGAGGAGAGTTCCTCTTGCTCAAGTTCGGAGCAAGAAGAAGAAGTTTCCACCTCCGGAAGGGTTGAAGAAGAAAGCTCATCTCCATCCACAACCCTAGGTAACTCAAACACTGTGATTTCAAGCAAATTACACATAATGTGTTTTGAGTGTAGGAAACATGGGCACTACAAGAGTAAGTGTCCAAGGAGGGTTAGGAAGACTCCACCGGCACCAAAAGTCAAGGGAGCCGGAGTCCCGACACGCAAAGGCAAGGAGCACGTGGTATGCTTCCAATGCAAGCGAAGGGGACATTATCGGAGTCATTGTCCGAGGGGGAGGCAACCTCACAAGGGCAAGAGACCGAGCACTTCTATAGGGGGAGCTAAGGCAAACCCTAAGGTATCATTTAAGTCTCATTCGTGCAATACTAGTAAGATGCATGCTAGAAATTTTATTGCACTAGTCAATAATGATAAGCATGATAACATTAGAAACCGATACACATGCTTAGGTGCCAAACATGTGAGCCTAGATAAGGATAACACTAGGAAAGCCAACCCTAGAATTACCTCATCTAAGGTTAAGGAGAACCTAGGTAGGAATCTCAAATCAACTAGACACATGCCTAGGAATGCCTCAAAGAAAAATGACAAATCAAAAATTGAGGTACTAGAGAAGGAGAATCAAGTCTTGAGGTCAAGACTTGATAATTTAGAAAAGGCTCTTAAAAACATGGAGAAGTCATCTCTAGGGTTTAAGGGTCAAAAACCAATGTCCAAGGACAAAAAGGGTTTGGGTCACAAACCTAAGTCCCAAATGGTCAAGCCCACTTATCACAATGTTCCATTCGATTATGGAACAAAACCTAGGGCTAGGAAGACCATTACCAAGGTTACAAGGGGAGTCACCCCTATAGTTGACCTTGATGAGACCCAAATGACCAAGGCTTCAAAGCCTAAGAGGGTCATTAGGAGGGTTGCTAGGGAAGTTATCCCTGGTGAATATTTAGTGAACCCAATGAGCTCTAATAGGTATTGGGTTCCTAGGAGCATCTTCTCTACCCCATAGATGGGTTAGAGAGTGTCAACTCCAATAAGAAGGGTAGTTAACCCAACTTTGAGGAAATTGACACTCAAGGAGCATTTTCAAGGTTTTGTTAACCTTTGAAAATGAAATAGAATTACTAGTTACTCCTTAAAGAGTAAATTGTGCCATATTTGAAAAATATCGATTTCAATCTTATTTGGCACAATTTAAGAAAACCTAGAGAAATACCATAATTGGGATTTTGGTTTTCTCTAAGGGATATATGGGCAATCTAGGGTTAGATTATAAGTTAGCTAAGGCTAAGGATACTTAGATAGGGAATTTAGGTATTTTATTTGTGCTAACTTCCCATGATTGGTTGTCATATGCCATGCCATGACATCATACTTATTTTATTATCATTTGAAATGTCATGATAATGCTTAGGTTATCTATATGTCATGTGTTAGTTTCGTTTCAAACTTTATGCCATGACATCATGACATTGGCACATGCTTTCACTTATGTTATTAATTTATGCCATGTCATCATCTCTTGCATTAATGATCAATGAAATTGATTTAAGGATGAAAAACACATTTTGATATTGAGATCAAATTTGTGTTTAGAAAATGCATGAGAACTTAGCCTAAGTTGACCTTAATCCATATCTCACATCAAATTGACTTGAATGTGGTTTGATACACCTTAGATGTGTGTGAGATATTAGGATCATGAGTTAGGATCAAGGTGCATTGTCCTTGTACCTAGATGACCCTAATTCAAGAAATTAAGGATCATAGGGAAAGCTTGTGTACAAGTCATGTACATTTAGCCCTAAGATTATGGTCCTAAATTCAAATGGTTTTAAAAGCATTTTAAAATTGATTTGAAAAACCTTGATGAAGCTTTCCTAGTGATAGCATTCATCTTTGAACATTGTGATACCAAGTTGAGTTAAACTTGAACTATTTCAAAGTTTTTGAACTTTGTATCAAGATTGAAAAATGGAAGTTATTTTCATAGAAAACTATTTTTCCATGATAGTGTATGATATGAGGAATGTATCCTCAAAGTTTCATAATTTTTGGAATTTTCTTGAATTTATTAGGAGTTTCTGATTTTCCGGAAGGGGATATCAGAAGTTCTGATTTCAGTGGCTGGATTGGTCCAGGGAAGCTCTGATCGGTCTGCGGACCGATCCAAAGTATTGTAGACCGATCCAGTAAGATCCAGAAAGCTTGATGCGATCTGGTGAAGGACGGATCGGTCTGGGGACCGATCCAGGGGGCTTCTGATCGGTCTGGGGACCGATCAGGGCGTGCCGAATTTCTGATTTTTCAGCTGGTGTCTGAAATTTCAGTTATGGTAGTGGTGGTTGTGGAGTTCTAAAGGTTTGGAACTCTGTAAGACATTGTTGGTGCAATGGTCAAGGGAGTTGACCTTGAGGGGAGTTTTACCTAATTGTCAAGGGGGAGTTGACTTTTAGGGGGAGTTTTTACTCCAAAAGACTTTTAAGGATTAGTGATATGAGATTATCACTAAGTTGATTGTTGAGTTTAGTATCAAGGAGGAAATTAAGAGTTTCAAATGAAAGGTATGGGACTTTCATTAGGAAGAAACTCTTGACCTTGATACCCTCCTTGTTCTTTTTGATGTGTGTCAAAAAGGGGAGAGTGTTCATTGGAGAATTATCAGAAAACCCAAGTTAGGTTATCGGGTTAACCTAAGTTAGGGAAAGAATGTCAAGGAATGTTCAAGGAAGAACATTGGAATTCTTTTTGATGTGTGTCAAAAAGGGGGAGAATTATTGGAGAACCCAAGTTAGGTTATTGGGTTAACCTAAGAGGAGAATGTCCAGAGAATGTTCAAGGAAAGAACATTGGACATTGGAAGATGATTGAAAACCTAAGTTAGGTTATCGGGTTAACCTAACTTGATTATGGTTTTGTCAAACATCGGGAGATTGTTGGTGCAACCTTAGGTCAAGGTTGACTGGTTGACCCGACTCGAGTTGACGTGACTCGAGTTGTATTTTGATGTTTGACTTGGGAAGATTGTCGGTGCAACCTTAGGTCGAGGTTGACCTAGTTGTGTGCATGTTGATGTTTGACACTCGTGAGAGTTCTATTCTTGATGTGGGACAAGAATAGATGTTTGGGAGATTGTTGGTGCAACCGTAGGTCAAGGTTGACTGGTTGACTGATTGAAAAAGTCAAGCGAGAGCTTGTGGAATCAATATGTGTATTACTGACGAAGAAATCGTACACTTGCGGTTCCATAACACAAGGAGTGTGAGGGAAGAAGCTCCGTGACTGTGAGAGAAAGTAGGGGATGTTGGCTGGCGGGGAGTCCTCACGTCGAAGCAAGAGGAGAAGGGAAATGACTTCGTGCTCGAGAGAGAAATCGGAAGGCTAGGGCTGGAAAGACGTCGACAGCAAGAAGAATCGAGGAATAAGGCTCGGTCGGTGATGCTAGGGCAGAAGAGAAATGGTCGGCGCTTGGGCTGAGGAGGAGCGGAACCTGAGATGTGGTTGGCGGTTGGAATCTGGTGAGTGAAAACAGAGGAGGGAAAATCGGATGGATCGGGGATCGGACTCACGGTGGTGGCGATGGGTCAAAGTCGCTTGGCGAAGTGGGAAGTGCTAGCAGGTCGAGGGTGGCCGGATGCTGGGCATGATGTACCAGTCAAGGTTGGCCGGATGTTGGTGTGGAAGCCTTAGGTTTAGGGTTGAAAAGTTTGGATCGAGCTGCAGACCGATCCAATGATACATAGCTCATCGATCGGTGCGGTGACCGATCGGTGACCGATCGATATGCTCGATGGTTATCGATCGATGCGGAGATCGGAAGGAGATCGATGGCGGCGGAGAAAAGCTGATCGGTCCGTAGGCCGATCGAGGTTTCTGATCTGCGTCTGGTCCGTTTCTGATCGGTCCATGGACCGATCGAGAGCAGGGACGGAACAGAAGCTGCGGCCGAACGGGATGTTACTGATCGGTCCGCAGGCCGATCAGTTCCGTTGCGACGCAGCGGCTAGTTTCTTCATTATTTCTTCTTCGCGGTATAAAGGGAGAGCTTCTCTGAGGATACTTCTTCTTCCTACGGAAGTTCTCTCACTTACGCTATACGGTGCTCCGAGCTTTCTTGAGCTCAGCTAAGCTTCGCGTGAGCTTCCAGTTTTCTCGGCTGCTTCTTTGCATGTCCGTGGGTTGCTACTTCATCAGGGACCTCGATCGACGAGGAGGCAAGCTTGTTTGTTTTACATTCATTTTGTTCTTGCTATTCTCTTGTACTCTTAGCTTGCTGTTGCAAGTGATTGTGGCGAGGTTTCTCCACCCACAAGGAGTTGATATTAGCCGGTTCTCCGGGGACTCATCCACCGACGGATTGATAGGGCTCGTCCACCTTACGGACACGCCGAGGAGTAGGAGTATCATCTCCGAACCTCGTACATCGCTGTGTTAAGGTTTGATTTTCTTCTCTTTCGTTTCTTTGTTGTATTTTCCGCTGCGCTAACCTAACTGTAGGAAGAACGCGAGAATTTGGGGCGGCTATTCACACCCCCCTCTCTAGCCGAGTACGAATGATCCTAACAACCATGTTACTAATTCTAAACTATGGACTATAGAGAATATGATAATATATATTTTTTATATAAAAATAATAAAAAAAATTAATAAATCTAACAATTATTTTTATATAAAAAATATTAACATAATTTAATTTTATTTTAAACTGTATCAAAATTAGTTAGTTAATATTCTTAATTAAAATAGTAAGATAGTACTAATATTAATAAAAAATAATAAAAGTAAAAAAGCATAATTTCACACGTGTATATACCTCGTATCTTTCCATCACAATTATCTATACGTATGATCTTGGACATAAAATCTAGGAACGATTTTGTCCGGATCTTTTTAATTTATATTTCGTCCAGAATTTATTTTATTAATCCTGAAGTAGGGTGGTTGATTAAGAATTGAATCAATCCCCCGAAGCCCACTCAGCCGCAAATCTGCTCGTCACCGCGTCCTCCACCGGCACGTACTCCTCCAGCCCGCAGAGGAGGCCCCGAGCGTTGGCGGAGGAGACGAGGATCCCGCGCTGGTGCGGCGGAATGAACCCCTCCGCCACCGCTTTGTCGATGAACGCCAGCAGCGGATCGAAGTAGCCGTCGACGTTGAGCAACCCCACCGGCTTCCTGTGAATGCCGAGCTGCGCCCACGCGACCACCTCGAACAGCTCCTCCAGCGTCCCGTAGCCACCGGGAAGCGCCACAAAGGCGTCGGCGCAGCGGGCCATCTCCGCCTTCCGCTGGTGCATGCTCGTCACCTCCTTCAACTCCCCTAACGTCTCCCCTGTGATCTCCCTCGCCATGAGTGACCGCGGGATGATCCCGACGACGCGGCCGCCGCCCGAGTGCACCGCGCGGGAGACCAACCCCATGAGACCGACGTCGCCACCCCCGTAGACGAGGTCCACCTTCCAGTCCAGCAGTTCCCGGCCGAGCTCCACGGCGGCGTTCCCGTAGCAGTCGCGGTTGCCGGCGCTGCTGCCGCAGAAGACGCACACACTCTTGAACCTCGACGTCCTCGTGGTATCCGCCATCCTCGCCTCGGACGATAGATCGATCGATCGATCAGTGCAAACGTGATATATATAAAGAAATGGAGGCAGAGATCATATAGTTGTCGTGCTGTTTTAAAGTTTGTTAATTTACAGAACATCAACTAAAGCTAGCTAGCACTCCAAATTTAGTAATTCTGAGAACAGCTCAAAGACCTCCTTCACCTTCTCTTCTTTTCCTTTTGCTGCTTCTCGAATCTCGACAGATGAGTAACAATGGAGCCTGAAAGCTAGCTAGCACTCCAAATTTAGTAATTCTGAGAACAGCTCAAAGACCTCCTTCACCTTCTCTTCTTTTCCTTTTGCTGCTTCTCGAATCTCGACAGATGAGTAACAATGGAGCCTGAAAGCTAGCTAGCACTCCAAATTTAGTAATTCTGAGAACAGCTCAAAGACCTCCTTCACCTTCTCTTCTTTTCCTTTTGCTGCTTCTCGAATCTCGACAGATGAGTAACAATGGAGCCTGCTCGATCATCAAAGGTTGACCTTCGTACTCAGATATGTTGTTGTTGGTATCAGGAGTACTAGATAATCGAATCGAAGTTTTGATATTGACAAAGATTCAAAGTTAAGTTTTATTATAATCTAATAAGGTTGACAAGTGTGTAGTTAAGTAATGAAAAAGTTCTAGTAGGTTAAGACTATGTAAAGCAAAAGTCCTAGTGAACACTAGATAAAGGAAAAATCCTAGTTTTTTTTTTATTTAAAAGAGAAAGTCCTATTTGCGACTAGCCAATGAAGTCCTTGTCAATAGAACTGGATAGGAACACTTGGCATATTGAGTACATCAGGCAGAAAGTCTAGACGTATGGGTCTGGAGGACCAAATGTCTAGTAGGTCGATGTGTCTGGAGGACCGGACACTAAAAGGAAGCCTAGGGGGTCAGAGGATCGGATGTAGAGCACAAAGTCTAAATAAGTCTAAAGGATCGGATGTTTGGCAAGACAAGTTGATATGGATGTATTGTGTGGGGTCAGAAGGAATAAAGAGAAGGAGGCAAGGGCATTTTGGTCTTTTCACATGTTGAGAGTTTGGGTTTTAGGGGAGTGATGTTCACCAACCCGGCCGCCAGAGGATAACGTTGCTACCTCCCCACCTCCCTTGTCACCCACCAGTCGCCGACTGCCTTTGACGGCGTCCGTCTTCATGGTTAGCCACCTTCTCCCTCACAGAAATAGTCTCTTTTCTTCCTCTCACGCACGCTACCGTCGTCACTGCGCTGCCTCCTCTCTCACAAGCGGCCTCCTCGCTCCAAAGTCGTTCGATAGCCACCCTTTAGCACCGTCACTGGCCACCCTCGACCCACTCCAGTGCTACGAGTGCCACCGTCGCACTCCACGACAGCAGCTTTCGTGCCACAACCGACTGTTGCCTTCATGCCACAAGTAGCCGCCACCTTGGCGCCATAGTCGACTACCACGCTCCACTCCTTTCTGGTGTCCACAGTCGCTCATCGGTTGCCTCTCTGTCGCAGCGACCAGCCACCATCGTTGATCATGATGCCCCCGGCCTTCTCAGTCTGCTGACTTCGTTGGCTATGCTATTTCTCACTCTACCACGACCTTCACACCTTTCGCATTGCAGACGACATCACTGTTGCCGAATCTAACCATTCGATATCTTGCCTTCAGATGTAACACAGATTTGACCTCCGACTGCCACTGCAATCCTCTCTCGGGGCCAATCCAGACCTCGATCCGCCCTATCATATACACTTTTGACGTGAACCAGCCTTCCCCGAGTCACCACTTCCATGCACCTTGCTATTGTGTTATGGCCTTTGAGCCGATATGTTGTTTTGGCCTTTACGTCATTGTTACTACCCGACCTATGAGTCGATATGTGGTGTTTCGGCCTCCGCACCGCTATTGTGTTCCGGCGTGTGTGCTACTGTTGTATTCTGGTTCCCTGCCACAACCGGCTCCATGCTGTCAAATCTTTCTCCTCATTCGGTTCACATTCATCTACTCTTCTAGGTCACGACGACTCGATCAATGTCACTACCAACTCATCAGTCTACCAAAGGGTGCCCCCTTGGGTCAGGGTACGTCATCGTACTCACTCTTCATTCATTTCATTATCCTACTATTTAGCCTACTTCTTATATATTTATGGGATCTGCCTCGAGCATCGAGGTGCCAGGGACCTAAAAAACTTGGTCATTGTCTGCAGGTAGCGTTGACCAAAGACCTTCTGACGACTTGGTCAACATAGAAGACGACTCAGCATACTCTTCCCATCCAGGGCATGACAACTCGGTCAACATTTCAGCCACATCATTTCGGTCGTTCCATCTTTTCAATTTTCAGACAAGATCACAAGTAAACCCTCCTAAGAGGAGTAAGTGAGGATACATTCTCCTGAAAGAAACAATAGACGTCAATCCAACTTAGAGTTTCAGTGAAATCCAAAGACAGGACCATACATTCACGAGATTGTCAAATCTCTTAATTTATAATTTCATATTATACTTGTTGTGCTAAATCTGTTGATCCCGTTCGGAAACGATGAGCTGTAGACCATCGATGAATTAGCATGGAATTGAACCAGGAATAAGACTTAAGCTGAAGAACTTCGGGAATTGCCTGTGAATACTACCAAAAATAGAGGAAGGAAAATCATCAATAAGCAGGGGGGTCCCTGACACAACTACTCTAATGATCAAGTAAGAAAACGGCAGGAGCAAAGTAGTATAAGTGGAAGAAAATATGAGAATGTGTAAGCTTGTATGCATGTACTTATACCAACTGAGAATGCCCCCCTTTTATAATGTCAATCATAATCTCCGCATTTAATGAGACATCATCTTACTGTCAAACTACTTATCTCATAGTCATGCTTATATCGTATCTAGTAGTCATATCGTGGGTATGGGAGGACATATTGCGTATCTATACATATATATGATCTTATGACTATCTGACAAACTCACATGTTGTATTAATCACAAAACGAGCTCTCAGACTAGAAGGCCCATTAGGATGTTAGTTGGGGGGCGAGCCTTACGTAGAGGGCCCACTTTCTTACGAGGCCTAAATGGTCTGTGACAATATCCAAAGAGAGAGTGGAGCTATACAGGCGGTCTAGCAAACCATAATGTTTTTGTTGGTTGCTACTCGGAAAACCCAATGGCTCCACTGTACAAAAATTTTGTACGTGATCTGAACCTTTCCTAGCTACCATGTGTTCTTTTAAGTTAAACTTGTATCTCCTGCGGAACTTAACACGTTTGATTCCAAGTTTAACTTATATGTTCATTTAGGTTTAGATTTGGATCTCCTGCGGAACTTAACAAGTTTGATCCAAATCACCTAGGTTATAAATTCAATTAAATATTAGTTTCCAAAATTGGCTTCTAGTACTGCATGACGAGGCACTTGGCCTTCTTGGATATGGGAGCAACCACCACCGACTAGACAAAGCCTTTTAAGGAAAGTTAATATTTAATTTCCTTATATAACTCTAGGTTAACCAAAAGGAACAATCAAATCACAAGGAAAAAAGAAAAAGAACACAACATCGAAATTAAATTCGAAAAACAAGAATCGAATGCCTCTTGTATTTGATATTTATACAAAGAAAAATTAACTAGTATGATGCAGAAATTAAATACTAGTTATACCTCTTCCTTGTATGCTAAAAACCTCGAGATCTTCTGTCGTATCCCTCGCCTCCTCTTGGACGTCGTGTGGGCGACGATCCTCCAAGACGAACACCACCTGGAAAGCTTCTCCTCCTTCTCTAGAATTCGGCCACCACCACCACAAAGAAGCAAAAGAGAGCAAAGGGAAGAGAGGGAGAGGGGTCGACCACTTGCTGATCTCCAACAACACAATATCAATTGTTATGTTTTTCAAGGCCTCCCCTTCCCCCCTTTTTATATTAGTTTCCCAACGGAAAATTATGGAAAGAGTTTTATAAAAAATTAGACTCATTCCTATTTCCCTTTTTTTTTCTTTTTCTTTCCTTTTAATTAATCAATCCTAGATTGATTTATTAATTAAACAACTATTTGTTGATGTTTAATTATTTGACCGGCCCCTTGCTTGGGCACCAAGCAAGGTCTTATTAAAAGGAAAGAAAGAAAAAATTTTTATAAAATTTTAAAAGAAGAAAACTTCTAATAAAATTTTACAAACTCTCTCCTTTTTTCTAATGTGGATATTAAAAGGAAAGTTTTAAAATTTAAAACCAAGTTTTAAAATTTAAAACATCTCTAATAATATTTCTTTTTAAAAGAAAGTTTTATAAATTTTACAACTCTCTTTTAAAACCTTGTGGCCTAATTTAAATTAGGAAAATTTTATAAATTTTTAAAATCTCTTTTTTTACAAATTGTAAATATCTGAGAAAATTTAAAAATTCAAAACCAACCTTCCTAATTTAAATATTGCAGCTAGCCCCCTTGCCCAAGGCAAGGGCCGGCCATTTCTAGAGAATATGTGGCCGGCCATTGCTTGGTCACAATGAACCGGCCGCTTCTTGGACACCAAGATAGGCTTTTCTTTGGATGGACTTGAGGCTTTATTGAGGCTACAACAGGGACCCTAGAGGATAAATTGGTTTTGGCCTTCCGATGAGCTTAAGTATCCCGTGCTCGCCCCGAACACACAACTCAAGTTCATCGATAATAACTCATTCCACTAGAGAGTTATTACCGCACTACCGCACCAATCCCAAATTATATTATGAGCTCCTTCTTATCATGAGTGTGTTAGCCTCCCCGTGTTTAAGATTACGAATGTCCACTAATTAAGTGAGTTACTGACAACTCATTTAATTAATATCTAGCTCCAAGAGTAGTACCACTCAACTTTATTGTCATGTTGGACTAGGTCCACCTGCAGGGTTTAACATGGCAATCCTTATGAGCTCCTCTTGGGGACATTCTCAACCTAGATAACTAGAACACAGATTTCTTCTATAATCAATAACACATACTATAAGTAATATCATTTCCCAACTTATCGGGCATATTGATTTATCGAGCTAAACCTCACCCTTTGATAAGTCAAAGAAATAAATATTAAATATACATGCTTGTTATTATATTAGGATTAAGAGCACACACTTCCATAATAACTAAGGTCTAGTTTTTTTACTAAGTCAGTACAAAAAGAACTTACCTAAATGATCCTACTCAATACACTTAAAGTGTATCAGTGTAATTTATTAGTCAAGATAAACTAATACGTAATTACACTACGTCTATTCTGATGGTTTGTTCCTTTCCATCTTAGTCGTTGGCAACTGTTTATAATTTATAGAGAACCGACAACATGATCTTCTAAGTGTGACTCCACACTCCATGTTATCTACTATATAAATTAATTGAACAATTACATTTAACAAATAAATGTAAACATTTGACCAATGTGATTCTTTATTTCAAAATAAATGTGTACAAAAGCTAAACTTTTAAGTATATACTCCAACAATCTCCCACTTATACTAAAAGTCTAAGATGTCATATCTGTTGCCATACATCTGATTCCCATCCCCTCCACATGCCGATCAAAAGCATTCGCCGGAAGGGCCTTAGTGAAAGGATCTGCCAAGTTATCTGCTGATGCTATCTTGGCGACTACAACTTCTCCTCGCTTGACGATGTCTCGTATTAGGTGGTACTTGCGCTCTATATGTTTACTTGCCTTATGGGCTCGTGGTTCCTTCGAGTTTGCAACTGCACCGCTATTATCACAATAAATTGTGATGATTTTGGGCAAACCAGGAATCACATCTAAGTCCATTAGAAAGTTCCTAAGTCATACTGCTTCTTTAGCCGCCTCAGAGACTGCTACATACTCAGCTTCCATGGTTGAGTCTGAAACGCATTTCTGCTTAACACTCCTCCATGCAATGGCTCCACCTCCTAAAGTAAACACATAGCCTGATGTAGACTTACTGTTGTCCCTATCTGATTGGAAATCTAAATCCGTGTAACCCATAGGGAGCAAATCGTCTGCTTGGTAAACTAGCATATAATCTCTAGTCCTTCTCAGGTACTTTAATATATGCTTTATCGCAGTCCAATGTCCTTATCCAGGGTTACTCTGATATCTGCTAACCATGCCCACAACAAAACAGATATCAGGTCTCGTGCATAACATTGCATACATTAGGCTTCCTACAGCCGAAGCATAAGGAACTGCTTTCATGTCCTCTATCTCCTTTGATGTCTTCGGAGACATCTCTTTAGATAGAGCTACTCCATGCCTAAAAGGTAAGAAACCTTTCTTGGAATCCTGCATGCTAAAACGAGCAAGGATTGTATCTATATATGAAGCTTGGGACAGACACAACATTTTTTTCTTGCGATCTCTTATAACTTTGATCCCAAGAATGTGTGCACAATCTCCTAAGTCCTTCATATCAAATTATTTGGACAACCATACCCTTACGTCCGATAATACCTTGACATTGTTGCCAATTAACAAAATATCATCTACGTATAGTACAAGAAATACCACCACGTTTCCGTTATACTTCTTGTATACACAAGACTCATCCGGACACTGAATAAATCCATATGACTGGATTACTTCATTAAACCGGATGTTCCAAGACCTTGAAGCTTGCTTCAGTCCATAAATGGACCGATTGAGCTTGCATACTAGATGCTCTTTGCCTTTTTCAATGAACCCCTCTGGTTGCTTCATATGGATGTTCTCTTCAAGACTTCCATTAAGGAAAGCTGTCTTGACATCCATTTGCCAAATCTCATAATCCATATGAGCAGCAATGGATAAGAGTATCCGGATAGACTTAAGCATGACTACCGGTGAAAAGGTCTCCTCATAATCGATTCCCTCTTTCTGAGTGTACCCTTTCGCAACAAGCCTAGCTTTGAAGGTTTCTACCTTCCCGTCTGTCCCTCTTTTCCTTTTGTAGATCCACTTGCATCCAACGGTTTTTATACCATCGGGTGGTTCTACAAGCTCCCAGACCTTATTAGAGTACATAGACTCTATTTCAGAATTCATTGCCTTTTGCCAAGATGCTGCATCTATATCTTGGAGTGCTTCGTCATATGTTCGAGGATCAGGTTCATGTTTACCCGGGATCAAGTCCGAAGACTCTCCCAAAAACATGAATCTATCAAGCTGCCTTACAACCCTCCCACTACGACGAGGCACTGTCTGTGGTTGTGTATCATGTGTGACACGTGTTGCAGTCTCTTGTGGTACTTCATCTTGTATTGTTGGTACTGAAATAGACGTGTCCTCTCTAAGTTCTTCCAGAACAATTTTACTACTGGGCTTGTGATCCATTATATAGTTTTCTTCTAAAAACTGGGCATTAGTGCTAACAATGACATTCTGATCTTTAGGACTATAAAATAAACCACCTTTCGTTCCTCTAGGATACCCCACAAACACGCGAACTTCTGTACGAGATTCTAACTTATCAGCATCTGGTTTCAGCACATGTGTTGGACTACTCCAAATCCGAAAATGTCTTAGACTGAGCTTTCACCGATTCCACAATTCTATGGGAGTAGAAGAAACTGATTTAGAAGGTACTAAGTTCAGAATGTACACTGTCGTTTCCAGAATGTATCCCCAAAACGAATTTGGTAATTCTAAATAACTCATCATCGATCTAACCATCTCCATAAGAGTCCTATTCCTTCGTTCTGCCACACCATTCTGTTGGGGTGTACCAGGTGCGGACAATTGGGATTGAATCCCGGCCTCTGATAAGTAATTCCTAAACTCTCCTAAGAGGTATTCGCCACCACGATCAGACCGTAGTGTCTTGATACTTTTACCTAGACGTTTCTCCACATCAGCCTTATACTCTTTGAACTTATCAAAGCACTCAGACTTGCGGCGCATTAGGTAAATGTATCCATATCTTGAATAATCGTCTATAAAAGAGACAAAATATTCAAAACCACCTCTTGCCTGGACAGACATAGGACCACACAAATCAGAATGAACCAATTCTAACACTTCTTTGGCTCTATACCCCTTGGTCTTAAAAGGCCTCTTGGTCATTTTACCTTCCAAGCAAGATTCACAAGTTGGAAAATTTTCCAACTCTAATGAACCCAAGAGTCCATCGGCTATAAGCCTCTGAATCCTACTTAAGTTAATATGACCAAGCCTTAGATGCCAAAGATATGCTTGGTTCATTTCTGAAGGTTCTTTTCTCTTATTTGAGTTAGAAGATGTGTTATTAATTTCCATATTATGCTTTGTGGGAGAAATTGGATTTAAAGTATACAAATTGTCAACTAATGCACCAAAACAGATAATCACTTTATTTCTCTTAATAACTACATCATTACTAAAGGAAACTGAATATCCATCCAAAAATAGTTTAGAAACTAAAATTAAATTCTTTCTAAAACTGGTACATAAAGACAATTTCTTAAAACCAAATTTCTATTCCTATTAAAAGATAAGTAGACATCTCCCACTGCAATAGCCGCCACCTTAGTAGCATTGCCCATGTAGACAGTAATCTCTCCTTCAGATAGTCGTCAGGTTTCCTGGAACCCCTGCAAGGAATTGCAGACATGATTAGTGGCTCCCGTATCTACACACCAGGTGCTGGTAGATAACACCGCTAAACATGTTTCAACAACTAGAGTATGAGATATACCTTTATTGTTCTGTTTCCTACGAGGACAGTCCGCCTTCCAATGTCCAGTCTACTTGCAAATAAAGCACTTGCCCTTCGGCTTCTTTATTCCAGCTTTTTGTCCTGCACCTTGAGGTTTATTCACCTTCTTTGCTGAGCCATTTTGTTTCTTCTTCTTCTTGCCTTTCGGCTTAGAAGTAGAACCATTTTCAGCATAGTGAATTTGAGAATGTTGATGAAACAACCCTTCGGCTGCCTGAAGTTCTGTCAGAAGTTCCGCCAATGAATACATCCTTTTATTCGTATTATAGTTCAGGCGAAAATGCTCAAAACTTCTGGGCAGCGTTTGGAGGATGATATCGACCTGGGTTTCCCCATCAATTTCCCCTCCAAGAACTTGTATTTCGTTTAAGTAAGCCATCATCTTGAGAATATGATCCCTCACGAGAGTCCCCTCAGTCATGGTGGCTATCATCATTTTTCTCATTGCCTCTTGCCTAGCAGCACGATTCTGATGTCCGAAGAGTTCCTTGAGATTGTTCATTATATCATAGGCTGTTGGTAAGTCCTGATACTGATGTTGCAATACATTTGACATCGAAGCCAAGATGTAACACCGCGCCATCTCATCAGCTTTTACCCATTTACTATGATATTGAATCTCCTCTGGGGTAGAATCATTGCTAGGTGTTTCTGGGCATTCCTCTGACAGTACAAACTTATAGCCCTCAGCAGTAAGAACAATGTCCAGGTTCCTTTTCCAATCTATGTAGTTAGGACCAGTAATGTAACGCCCGAAAATTCTCAAAACTGCATTAAAAATATTCTATGATTTTTCTGGAATTTTTAGATATTTTTCCGGAATTTTTAGAATAGCGGAAGTAGTAAAAATAATTAGAACCGCAAAATAGCGTAGGCGGGAATCAAACCCGGGACCTCTCGGATCCGATAACTTTTAGTTAGCCTTAGTAACCAGATGAACCCAGCAGGGCCGTGCTGAAAGGAAAGGGAAACGATTTAATTTATATTAGAGTTGGGCCAAAGTACCCACTTAATATAAATAGAAAGTTTAAGTGGGGTTTGGTTTATTTTTGTTTGGTTCGGCAACTTCTCCTCCTCTCAAACCCTCACCCGCCGACCCTCTCCCTTCCTCACCTCTCGGCGCCCAAGCCAAGCAAGCCTAGGGTTCCATCCCTAGGGCCATAGGAGCATCTTCCAGCAACATCAAGGATACGAGGACGCTCCTCTCCGCGAGAAGAACGCGTAGACACGAGAAGATCATCGAAGAGATCTCTTCTCCGGGAAACCTAGCGCTTAGATCTGTAAGAAAATCCAAACAGGAGATAAGAAACCCCTCACCTGCAGTATAAGTAGCTTTCGTTTGATTGCATGCCTTTAGTTTAGCTATATGCAGATTTTTCGGCACCTAGGGTGTGTTTAAACCCTCCTCGCAGATTAGGGATCTAGTTGAGCCCCTCTAGATGGGCCAGACACGTTGTTCTCCTTCAGTTGGAGGCTCTAGACATTGTCGGGTGCCTAGAGGTGGTCTCCCTATTAGAGGGGAGAGTTGGAGCACACCAAGTGTTCGACAAAATGATTAGTGTAGCTAAATATTATCTCAGATATTTTTAACAGCTCAGTTAAATGCATTAGTAGCATTTAAATCAGTATATTAGTCTAGTTTCAGCTTACATGGGACTACGGTCCAATGGGTGGGCTCCCACAGTCGCCTCAAGGTTTAGATAACCTAGCTCTAGGTTCAGATAACCTAGAAACAGCAAAATAAACCATTAGTAGCTATATTCAGTATTTTATTTTTAGTGGCACTATACAGGATTAGATATCCATTGGGTTGGGCTCCCACAGTCGTCCCTAGGTTTAGATAACCTAGTAAACCCTACTAAACTCGGATGCGCGCATAGCAAGTACAGTTGTCGGGCCCAAACAGCAGCATGATTACTATTTTCACTTATTATGATAATAGCTTTCAAACTTGTAATCTAGTTATGTGAATATAGTTTTAGCTCAGTTTTAGTTTCAGTTTCAGTTTAGTTCTCTTAGTTGATACCATGAGATAGCTCCATGCTTAGATTTTATTATGCATGCCATGTTTCAGTATTTATGCCATGTAACTTCAGTATGCCATGCTTTAACAAATTCAGTGCATATTTTTAAATAGCATTCTTTAAAAACATGTTTGCATCGTTGCATGTTTTAGTGAGGTAGTTGGTTTCTTACTAAGCTTAAAGCTTACAGATACTATTTTCCCTTATACTGCAGATAAAGGTAAAGGGAAGATGGACTAGCAGAGGAAGCTGGAGGTCAATGTAGAGATGGTGTGTGTGGCAGGAACCTGGAATGAAGATCCTTAGGAAGTTTAGCAAATTAAGAACTTAGTTTCTTTTCTTAAGACACTTTTATGCATTTCTAGTGGTTTAAATGCTATGAATTAATAAACCTTGCACTATGTCGTGTTAGAATGCTAGTTTGTGGATATTAGAATGTTTTCCATGCATTGTATAATTGTTGTGTGAGGTTTTGGCACGAACTAATGCTGAAATCAGAGTTTCGGTGTGAAATCAGAAACCCAGACCGATCTACGGATCGATCAGAAATGGGGTAGTGCCACTGGATTGGTCAGCTGACCGATCCAGGCGCGAACAGAGAGTTGGCGTCTGTTATGGATCGGTCAGCCGACCGATCCAGATGCGAACAGTGAGTACAGAAGCTCACTGATCGGTCAGCCGACCGATCAGTGAGAACGATGAAGCTTGTGGATCGGTCGACCGATCGAGCTGATCCGAGTTTAATTCAATCGATCACATGGTAGCAACCAAACGATTCATGGATCATTGAAATTTCTGTACAGTGGGACCTATAGGTATTCCGATTATCTTCCTAGCATGTACAACTCCTAGGTACACCTAGAATATTAAGTTCAGATTTTACAGTAATCAGTTTAGTAAAATTTTAATCAATCCATATTTCCGCAATAGTAATTTAGCACAGCATAATGTAGTGATCGGCCTTACAGCCTAGTCAGTAGAAGGCGGGTCATTACAGTAAAGGTATGTATATTCTACACACACATCAGCATTGTACTGCAGCTTCCAAGTAAGAATACCTCTTACTTTGTATGTTTATTGCTTTTCTGTTATAGATAACTAAAGCATGCTTGTTTATGATAGTAGTTAACATGATAACAATAGTTTCTCTATTATGTTTGTGTTAGTCATGTATGTCCTGCATGTTTTTAGAAATGGCACGAGGACGCCTAGCTAGAAGGGCACCTGAGCCCGGCATGAGGCGGGCGGTTGGTGCCTCCCACCTTCGGCACTAGTGGCTCGATTCTGAGCTAGCTAAGCGAACAGAGATAACCACCTTAAAGGCTAATCGCCAATACTCCCACACCACCCGAGCGTAGCGCCAAGGTCTTAGAGGTTCCACCGATCCATCCTATGGCACAGCCCGCAGCAGAACGCCTATATGATCCGATGGCGAGAGTCAAGCGGAGATTTTCTCGGCGAATGAACCATGGGATGCTCGGGCATGGTTCAAAACACCGAAAGTACGATGGAGCTTACGGGTGGCGAACATGAGAAGGTGAAGCGCCTCCTTGACAGATAGGAGATGCATGTGGTGGGAGAGAATCGAGCGAAGCACCCATGACATGGCTGACTTTGAGAAGGAATTATTTGAGGAGTTCTTTCACGCGCGGGTCACCAACCGTCACTACGACGAGTTCACGGGCAACCTATCGGTTGAGGAAGCCTTGAAGAAATTCAACAGTTGGCTCGTCTATGCCCTGAATTAGTCGGCATAGAAAGGGACGAATCCGGTTGATGCTCAAGATCCTGGCCGGAAATAGCAATGAACGTGGCTGGTGGCGTTCATAGGCCACAAACCACGTAAGAATTAGTGAGCGGTGCTCTAATCATCGAGCATTACCAGAATAGCAGCAGAAGCAGGTCCTCTCGAAGCTAAAGGTCAAGGAGGCTCGGGCACTCGAAGCAGCAGGGCCACGGCTCTAATGGAAAGGAACTCCGGCAACAAGCGCAAACCGGGTTACCCAAAGGAGGACCGGCTTATCCAAAGTATGCTACTGGGAAATTCCATCCCGAGTTTGTCGTAAGGCACACGAGGATGCTTTGAATGCGGACAGGAAGGGCATATGGCCAAGCGGTCCAAACAAGACCGTCTTTCACAATCGATTCGATGGAGGCCACCACTCGGTTACATCGATCGAGCGCTTTAGATGGTCACATATCGGCGGGCATTAGAAGCCCCTCAGCACGACCAATGTGAGGATCTATTCAGCGACCGAGAGGACGTAGCAAATGCCTCGACGTTACTGGTCGATTAGTATTTTACAAAAGTACAACTGTCTTATTCGACATCGGGCAACCCATTCTTATATATCCGAGGCATTTGCAAAGAAATTAGCGAGACCTCCAGAGGTACTCAGTTTTCGACGACCTTACCTTCAGGAGAAATTATGTCATCCATGCACTGGCGGTGCCGGTCATTATAGCAAACAGAGAGCTCTTTGTGATCCGATAGTGCTAAATATGATCGACTACGATGTCATCCTTGAAATGGACTTCTTGATCGGATACGGTGCCTCCATCGAGTGTAGAAAGTTATATTCCAACCTGAAGAAGAAGCTTTGAGTTCGTCGGAGAACCAAAGAGAAAGCCCAAGAAATTTCTCTCAGCTATGAAGGCACAGAGATTAGGATATACGGGATTTTTAGCACATGTAGTCAATACCGGTCCAGGCGAGGGACCAACACTAGCGAGGTCCGAGTCGTATGTGACTACCAGGTCTTCCTCAAGAGTTACGCTTAGCACGACGAGGGAGATTGAATTCGAGATAGAACTCGTTCGGTACAAATCCTATCTCCAAGGCGCCTTACCGCATAGCTCAATAGAAGGAACTTCATGAGCAATTACAGAAGCTTCTTATCAGCGCCTAGTCACTCACCATGGGAGCGCCTGTATTGTTCGTGAAGAAGAAGGATGGGAGCATGCTCCTGTGTAGACTACGGACACCGAACCAAGTCACAATCAAGAATTGGTATCCTCTTCCAATAGATGACTGTTTGATCGGCTAAAGGAGCAGCGTTTCTAAGATAGACCTCGATCGGGTTATCATCGGTGAAGGTCAAAGAAGGGATATACCTAAGACAAGATTCAGACTAGATACGGACATTACGAGTTCGTAGTCATGCCCTTTGTGTGACCTCCAGCTACTTTCATGGACCTCATGAATGGTATTCGGGAATATTTAGATAAGTTTGTCATCGTGTTCATCGATGATATTCTTATCTATTCGGAAACTCGGGAAGAACACGCGAGCACCAGAAAATAGTACTTCAGCAGAACCAGTTATATGCCAAGTTCACAAATGTGAATTTTGGTTAGATCAGTGTCCTTCCTGGGTCATATCATCTCAAAGGATGGTATCATGGTAGACCCCAAAAAGATAGATGAGCAACTGGAAAGACCCAAGAACGCTAGTGAGATCAAGCTTTCGGGATTAGCAGTTACTACAGAAATTCAGAGGACTTCCGGATAGCCTCCCCAGCGGCTCTTACCGTAAAGAAGAAAATTTCGTGGATAGAGGTGTGGAGAACAGTTTATGGTGAAAGGAGATTGACCAAGGCACCTATTCCGACTCTACCGGAGAACGCAGATAGCTTTGACATATATAGTGATGCCTCAAAGTTGGGACTAGGAGCAGGCCGATGCAAGATGGCAAGGTGATCGCCTATGCCTCCAGACAACTTAAGGATTATGAGAAGAACTATCCTACTCATGACCTTGAGCTTGCAGAAGTGGTGTTCGCTCTCAAGATTTGGAGACATTACTTGTATGGAGCTCGGTGCAGTGTATCAGATCGTAGTCAAGTATTTCTTCACCGAAGGATCGAATATGCGACAGCAGATGGCTAGAATCGTCAAAGACTACGACATAGATATCCTCTACCACCAAGGAAAGCGAATAGGGTAGCAGGCGCCCTCAGCAGGAAGTGCTACCCTATTATCTCTAGCACCATGTCGCCGCCCCTACAGGAGATCTCAGATTTCGGTCTCGAGCTCATAGTAGGACAGCCTCTACTATGACATTAGAGTCTACCTTGCTTGGTGACATCCAGGCGGCTGGGGCGGGATCCCAAATTGAAAAAAGCAAGGATTAGAGGAGCAGCGGAGAGTTCAGAGTGTCGCCAAGCGGGGTGTCAGATTTGGAGATGATTATGTGTTCGGATCGAGGAACTCGAAGGAAGATTTTAGATGAGGCTCACAAGACTCCTATGCGATGCATCCAGTTCCACCAAGATGTAGGACTTGAGGAAACGCTTTTGGTGGCGGGATGAAGAGATATCGCCGATATACAAGACCGCCTAACCGTCGGAGGGTTAAGGCGAACATCAAAGACCAGGGAGTTTTGCAGCCCAGATACCGGAATGGAAGTGGAAGACATTTCTATGGATTTTATAGTGGGATTACCCGGAACCACGCATGGTTTTGATACCATCCGGGTAATAGTCACAGATTGACTAAATTAGCCCACTTCTTAGCTATCGTGATATCCTACTCCATGGAGCAGCTAGCTCGGTTGTATCTCAAGGAGATCGTTAGATTACATGGAGTCCCACGAACCATTATTTTAGGCGAGAGGCAGTTCACATCGCACGGGTGTGTACTTTGGGCACGGTTAAAGTTTAGCCTGACCTTCCATCCATGAGACGGATGGAGCGAGTAAATCGTGCACTCGAGGATATGCTCCGAGCATGTGCCCTAGATTTCAAGGAAGTTGGTGCAAATATCTGAGTCTAGCGGAATTTACAACAACTATCAGGCCACTATCGGTATGACACCCCACGAGGCTCTCTATGGGCGGAGGTGTAGATCTCCAATCTGCTGGTATGAGAGTGGTGAACAGAAAGAGCTAGAACTTCAGACAGATCTAGTAGCACAGCGATCCGCGAGGATAGAGACTTATCTTGATATCTGGCAGACCTTTAGAGTTTTCAGTTGGGGATTCAGTGTTCCTCAGAGTAGCTCCCATGAAGGGAGTAAAGCGTTTTGGAAAGAAGGGCAAGCTAAGTCCCAGATATGTGGGACCATACCTTATCAGCAAAAGAGTGGGCAAGGTAGCATATGAGCTAAAGCTACCCCAGGAAATGGCAGATGTCCACAATGTATTTCATGTCTCTATGTTGAAGAAGCATATCCCAGATGCCACCCAGGTGATTGAGCCCCAGTCGGTACAGATCCGCGAAGACCTCAGCTATGACAGTCGGCCTATTCAGATAATATACCGAGTAGTTAAGAAATTGCGGAACAAGGAAGTACCATTAGTCAAAGTCATTTGGCACAATCACACAGCAGAAGAGGCAACATGGGAGACAGAAGTCAACATGAGACAGAAGTACCCAGAATTATTCTAAGTTCGAGGACGAACTTTTTATAAGGTATGGGAAATTGTAACGCCCTAAAATTCTTAAAACTGCATTAGAAATATTCTATGATTTTTCTGAAATTTTTAGATATTTTTCCGGAATTTTTAGAATAGCGGAAGTAGTAAAAATAATTAGAACCGCAAAATAGCTTAGGCGGGAATCAAACCCGGGACCTCTCGGATCCGATAACTTTTAGTTAGCCTTAGTAACCAGATGAACCCAGCAGGGCCGTGCTGAAAGGAAAGGGAAATGATTTAATTTATATTAGAGTTGGGCCAAAGTACCCACTTAATATAAATAGGAAGTTTAAGTGGGGTTTGGTTTATTTTTGTTTGGTTCGGCAACTTCTCCTCCTCTCAAACCCTCACCCGCCGACCCTCTCCCTTCCTCACCTCTCGGCGCCCAAGCCAAGCAAGCCTAGGGTTCCATCCCTAGGGCCATAGGAGCATCTTCCAGCAACATCAAGGATACGAGGATGCTCCTCTCCGCGAGAAGAACGCGTAGACACGAGAAGATCATCGAAGAGATCTCTTCTCCGGGAAACCTAGCGCTTAGATCTGTAAGAAAATCCAAACAGGAGATAAGAAACCCCTCACCTGCAGTATAAGTAGCTTTCGTTTGATTGCATGCCTTTAGTTTAGCTATATGCAGATTTTTCAGCACCTAGGGTGTGTTTAAACCCTCCTCGCAGATTAGGGATCTAGTTGAGCCCCTCTAGATGGGCCAGACACGTTGTTCTCCTTCAGTTGGAGGCTCTAGACATTGTCGGGTGCCTAGAGGTTGTCTCCCTATTAGAGGGGAGAGTTGGAGCACACCAAGTGTTCGACAAAATGATTAGTGTAGCTAAATATTATCTCAGATATTTTTAACAGCTCAGTTAAATGCATTAGTAGCATTTAAATTAGTATATTAGTCTAGTTTCAGCTTACATGGGACTACGGTCCAATGGGTGGACTC
Source organism: Zingiber officinale (assembly GCF_018446385.1). Classification (NCBI taxonomy): domain Eukaryota; kingdom Viridiplantae; phylum Streptophyta; class Magnoliopsida; order Zingiberales; family Zingiberaceae; genus Zingiber; species Zingiber officinale. The sequence continues at coordinate 100,408,981 of NC_055999.1, read as the reverse complement.
CCACAGTCGCCTCAAGGTTTAGATAACCTAGCTCTAGGTTCAGATAACCTAGAAACAGCAAAATAAACCATTAGTAGCTATATTCAGTATTTTATTTTTAGTGGCACTGTACAGGATTAGATATCCATTGGGTTGGGCTCCCACAGTCGTCCCTAGGTTTAGATAACCTAGTAAACCTTACTAAATGCGGGACTTGCAAACCCGGGTCTAGCTAGGGATGCGCGCATAGCAAGTACAGTTGTCGGGCCCAAACAGCAGCATGATTACTATTTTCACTTATTATGATAATAGCTTTCAAACTTGTAATCTAGTTATGTGAATATAGTTTTAGCTCAGTTTTAGTTTCAGTTTCAGTTAATTCTCTTAGTTGATATCATGAGATAGCTCCATGCTTAGATTTTATTATGCATGCCATGTTTCAGTATTTATGCCATGTAACTTCAGTATGCCATGCTTTAACAAATTCAGTGCATGTTTTTAAATAGCATTCTTTAAAAACATGTTTGCATCGTTGCATGTTTTAGTGAGGTAGTTGGTTTCTTACTAAGCTCAAAACTTACAGATACTATTTTCCCTTATACTGCAGATAAAGGTAAAGGGAAGATGGACTAGCAGAGGAAGCTGGAGGTCAATGCAGAGATGGTGTGTGTGGCAGGAACCTGGAATGAAGATCCTTAGGAAGTTTAGCAAATTAAGAACTTAGTTTCTTTTCTTAAGACACTTTTATGCATTTCTAGTGGTTTAAATGCTATGAATTAATAAACCTTGCACTATGTCGTGTTAGAATGCTAGTTAGTGGATATTAGAATGTTTTCCATACATTGTATAATTGTTGTGTGAGGTTTTGGCACGAACTAGTGCTGAAATCAGAGTTTCGGTGTGAAATCAGAAACCCAGATCGATCTACGGATCGATCGAAAAGTATGACATCGAACAGAGAGTTAGCGTATGTTATGGATCAGTCAACCGACCGATCGATGATCACCGACGGTCGAGCCACTAGATCGATACCGATCGGTGTACTCTGGATCGGACCGATCCACCCATCTGACGATGAAGCTTGTGGAGCGGTCACCGATCCGAGCTTCTCTCGTGCCGATATCAAGATTGGATCGATCGGGATCGATCCGATCGATTCATGGATCGATTGAAATGTCTGATTACAGCTAGCAGGACATCCGAGAGGCATAGATTATCTTCCCTAGCATGTGTACAACTCCTAGGTACACCTAGAATATTAAGTTCAGATTTTACAGTAATCAGTTTATTAAAATTTTAATCAATCCAGATTTCCGCAATAGTAATTTAGCACAGCATAATGTAGCGATCGGTCTTACAGCCTAATCTGTAGAAGGTGGGTCGTTACAAGTAAGTCTGTTCTCTTTTAGTATGATTGCCAGTGGGTTGAAAGTCATCCTAAGAATCACAAATAACTTTTGGTCAGAACTCTAAATTTAGAATAATATTGATTCCTCAAACAATACTATTTTAAATTAACCAACACCTCAAAATACCGTGATTTTGTATGCCACGATAGTGTGGACGTATACAAATTCAACATTTGTAAAAGGAGGGTTTTACCCATTAATTTTATTATCTTGTCAACCTAACTTTTTGACAAATAAAATTAATAGTTGGTTTACTTTGGTCACACGAATAATAGCAGTGACTCCGATGGGGAGGATACTATTAGACGTGCCTAAGTGTGTACCATTACTTGACACCAAGTCCATTAATAAGATTGTGCCCCTTCCGATGGGGAAGATCACATGCTCTTAATTAACTTCCTATAGTCATCCTAAGAATGGAAGTTTAATCTAGTGATCCGCAAACAAGCTCATCCGATATGGAGGAAGGCACTCAGAGCCAACGCGCAAGCTTGTTGCATCACTTATAAACCAGTAATGGAGACCGTGGAATTTATTTAAAAATAAATCTCTCTCCCACTTAGTTATTTAAAGTGAGGAATTTTGACTATGCTAGCCTACTAAACATGCATACTAACAAGCACATACAGTCACAGCATAAAAAGTAATAAATAGAAAAACTAATTTTCAACTATTATGGCTTTTATCTATTGTTGTCCTCCGTGTGTCGCCAACCCTAGCTGCTGCCACCGGGTCTAGTTGTCGCATCCATCTTGCCCCTTGTTCCGCTGCGTCTCTGGTCCTCAAAAAGGTTCCACGCCTTGCAAGATTCGATCCGTGACATAAATAGAATTTTACATTTTTTGATCCTATATTCCTCGAAGGAATGTACATGTGAACTAGATTGAACATAAAATAAAAATTTACATCCATCGATCCTATATTCCATAAACGGAATGTACATGTAACTAGATCAAAAAATAAAATCCTAATAAAACTAAATACAGCTCCTGCTGTATTTTATAATACAACCATGCACACATAATAAATGCCCTTGACATGTCCAAGGGTCCAATCACACACATATAATAACTATAAGCCATAATAGTTGGATCCCGCATCCACAAAGTTAGCACATCCTACTATTAGTCTGCCTAAATTATGTATGAAATGTGCATAATTAAACTAATACCAAATACACAGAGGCAAAACCTCGCTCTGATACCACTTGTTGGTCGCTACTCAGAAAACCCAATGACTCCACTGTACAAAAATTTTGTACGTGAACTGAACCTTTCCTAGCTACCATGTGTTCTTTTAAGTTAAACTTGTATCTCCTGCGGAACTTAACACGTTTGATTCCAATTTTAACTTATATGTTCTTTTAGGTTTAGATTTGGATCTCCTGCGGAACTTAACACGTTTGATCCAAATCACCTAGGTTATAAATTCAATTAAATATCAATTTCCAAAATTGGCTTCCAGTACTGCATGGCGAGGCACTTGGCCTTTTTGGATATGGGAGCAACCACCACCGACTAGACAAAGTCTTTTAAGGAAAGTTAATATTTAATTTCCTTATATAACTCTAGGTTAACCAAAAGGAACAATCAAATCACAAGGAAAAAAGAAAAAGAACACAACATCGAAATTAAATTCGAAAAACAAGAATTGAATGCCTCTTATATTTGATATTTATACAAAGAAAAATTAACTAGTATGATGCGGAAATTAAATACTAGTTATACCTCTTCCTTGTATGCTAAAAACCTTGAGATCTTCTGGCGTATCCCTCGCCTCCTCTTGGACGTCGTGTGAGCGACGATCCTCCAAGACGAACACCACCTGGAAAGCTTCTCCTCCTTCTCTAGAATTCGACCACCACCACCACAAAGGAGCAAAAGAGAGCAAAGGGAAGAGAGGGAGAGGGGTCGGCCACTTGATGATCTCCAACAACACAATATCAATTGTTATGTTTTTCAAGGCCTCCCCTTCCCCCCTTTTTATATTAGTTTCCCAACGGAAAATTATGGAAAGAGTTTTATAAAAAATTAGACTCATTCCTATTTCCCTTTTTTTAATTTTTCTTTCCTTTTAATTAATCAATCCTAGATTGATTTATTAATTAAACAACTATTTTTTGATGTTTAATTATTTGACCAACCCCTTGCTTGGGCACCAAGCAAGGTGGCCGACCACTTATTAAAAGGGAAAGAAAGAAATTTTTTTTATAAAATTTTAAAAGAAGAAAACTTCTAATAAAATTTTACAAACTCTCTATTTTTTTTTCTAATGTGGATATTAAAAGGAAAGTTTTAAAATTTAAAACCAAGTTTTAAAATTTAAAACATCTCTAATAATATTTCTTTTTAAAAGAAAGTTTTATAAATTTTATAACTCTCTTTTAAAACCTTGTGGCCTAATTTAAATTAGGAAAATTTTATAAATTTTTAAAATCTCTCTTTTTACAAATTGTAAATATCTGAGGAAATTTAAAAATTCAGAAACAACCTTCCTAATTTAAATATTGCGGCCGGCCCCCTTGCCCAAGGCAAGGGCCGACCATTTCTAGAGAATATGTGGCCGGCCATTGCTTGGTCACCAAGCAATGAACCAGCCCCTTCTTGGACACCAAGATAGGCTTTTCTTTGGATGGACTTGAGGCTTTATTGAGGCTACAACAGGGACCTAGAGGAGAAATTGGTTTTGGCCTTCCGATGAGCTTGAGTATCCCGTGCTCGCCCCGAACACACAACTCAAGTTCATCGATAATAACTCATTCCACTAGAGAGTTATTACCGCACTACCACACTAATCCCAAATTACATTATGGGTTCCTTCTTATCATGAGTGTGTTAGCCTCCCCGCACTACAAGAAAAACCCTCATAGACATCGGTGGAACAACAACAGTTTTAAGCAAAAACCGATGTCTTTGAGTATTTTACACCGATTTTTTCAAAAACCGGTGTCTATGAGCGCAAATTTTCGCTCATAGACATCGGTTTTTTAGCCGATGTCTATGAGTGCATTTTTTTTCGTTAATAGACACCAGTTTTAACAGCGGTTTTTAAAATCCGATTTTAATGAACCAAAATAAAATATTTTAATTTTTCCACTAGTCAAAATTTGCAAAGTTCCCTCCATACCTAAACCTATATCGCGCCCCTTCCTCCGACCATCTCTCTCGGCCTAAACCTAAACCTAAACACCTTCTTCTCATTCTGTAGCTTTTTCTTCCCCATCTCCCACACATTCCCTTCCCCAATCCACACCCATGCCCTATCCTCTTCCTCGGCGTACCATCCTCAGCGAGGACGGCTCCGATTCGTCGCCACCACCGCGAAGAAGAAGAAGAACCCTTGGCTCGACCCCTTCGACTGCAGAGAGGACCCCGACATCGAGTACGGATCCCTCTTCGTCGATGGAAAGCAGGAGGAGGACCCTCGCCCTCCCGACAACCCCTCCAACCCCTACGGCTTCCTCAAGTTTCCCATGGGATTCAACGTCGAGCTCGCCTCGCTCGCCTCCAAGGTCCGCGGAGACGTGCGCCTCTGCTGCTGCATCATCTTCGACGGAGTCTACGAGAACCTCCTCTTCTTACCCGTGATCCAGCTCATCAAGGATAGGTATTTTTCTGGTCCAGAGCAGCAAAACACGGTTTCTAGTGGCTTAGGGACCAACTCAAATACTGCAAACTTCAAGAAACACGTTGACAACAAAGATCTTATTCTTTCTTCACCAAAACCGGTAGGTTCTGGTTTAGGAAAATATTTTGTATTTGAAGATGAGAGTATGATATTGATAGCATGGGATTGTCTTTTTTCTTTGTTGAGGAAAGCTGAAGCCAACCAACAAGCATTTCGAGCATCTAATGGGGTCAGCATCATTCTACCATTCCTGATATCTGATCACCACCGAGCTGGTGTTCTTCGGCTATTATCTTGTTTGATTATTGAAGATGTTCTTCAGGTATGTATTAGTATCTGATTCTTCTTAAAAGGATGAATGTTTCCATGTGGAACTTAATTACCCTATTCTTTACAGAAGTTTGGAATATTACCCAAATTGATTCTTTCATCTCATAAGTTGAAGTTTATATCTTACCAGGTTCATCCAGAAGAGCTAGGCACACTAATTGAGATTCTCAAGAGTGATATGATAACAAGTGTTTCTGGATCTCAATACAAACTTCAAAATGATGCGAAATGTGATATGTTAGGTTCACTTTGGTGTATCCTTGGAGCAAATAATGCAGCACAACGAGTATTTGGAGATGCCACTGGATTTTCATTATTATTGACCACACTACATAACTTTCAGAGTAGTGAGCTTCCAGATGTTCTGCAATACTTTTTTTTGTGTGTTATGCACAATTTGTGAATTAATCTTACTTTTGGTTGGAGAATTACCTAGGATGCACTGCTCTCTTGCTTGAGACAATCAACCCATTTCTTTCCCCTTGGGCTTCCCTGCATCAGCAAATCAGCTAGTGCTGCAACAGCACCATGCTCATCCACAATCATCTTCTTGAAGTCATGGACAGCAGAGAGGCTGAACAATGTAGCAGCTGCATTCTCCCTTGCCTCAGTAGTTAACCCATATCTTAGAACATATACTATTAATTCCAAACAACCATTCTCCTCCATAATCTTTCTCTTGTTTTCATCATGAATAGATATGTTCAATATTGCAGTCAGGGCATTCTCTTGAGCAACTGGATTTGTAGACCGGAAAAGCCGGTAGAGAGCTGGGATTGTTCCACCCTCTGCAATGAAAGACCCATTCTCCTTCCCGGTTTTTGCCATTAATCGGAGTTCACGGGCTGCAACAGCCTTCACTTCCTGCGAACCAGCTGATAATTGTTCTACTAGCATTAACACTGTGATTCGGTTAGCTTTGATTGATGTGATTCGGTTAGCTGCTAATGATGTTGGGAGTCTGAACAAGGCCTCGATGTTTGAAGTATTGATTGAGTTGCTTCTTTTTTGGAAGACAAATGGTTTATTGCCATTCTTCATTGTTTTAGTAGGTCTTGTGGATGCAGGTTGATAGAGTATAAATATGAACTATTGTGACATCTTTGACTTGAGGAATCATATAATAGTTTTTGATAGGATGCTGTGTGGTATTGTTCTCTGCCACAAGTTATGCGCTAAAAAAGCATGGTTAATTTGTTGTTAACTGTGGATATTGTAGATTTTTGAAGTACATGATGATTTGTTATTGACTTGCATACAAAAGAAGAGAAGTTTATTTACTATGTGTAGTTCTTGTTTGTGTGAACTCTTAATCATTTTCTATTTATTTCAGGTTCTTCATAACATTACTGTTGCAGAATACTTTCACTGGAATATGCTACGTGATTCAATAACTCCTATTTTTCCACTGGACTGTTAATCTCTTTTTGATTTTATGGATAACTTTGCTGCAAACTATGCTCTGAAGAGAGTTTATTATGTCAACTATGCATTGGGGATATCTGGACGCAGGAAACCTTGCTGGCATCTATTATGAACAAAGTCAACTTGACATGGCAATTCTGCATTACAAGCAAGCTATCAACTGTGATTCTACCTTTATTGAAGCTTACAATAATTTGGTAAGTTGATAATGGTCTAATATGTCAAAATGTGGTATCCTTCTTGATGGTGAGCCAGGTTAGTTAATTATCGACTTTCTTGCACATTAAAAGGGGAATGCTCTCAAAGACGCTGGACATGCTCTCAAAGACGTTGGACAATATAGGGTGACTTTTTAATTTGGAGATTTTTATTCTCTTAAATTTTTTTTCCTTGTTGAATAACTTCATTTTAATAATTTTTCCCAAGTCATGCTTTGCTTTACAACCTAACCATCCACAAGCATTGTCAAAAGAAGTAAGTTGTGTAGTCATATAAGTTGATTGAAAAGAAAGCATTGAAGACAAAAAGCCAAACTCTTTTCCCATGAAAATTTCAACCAATATGGGAATTAAGCTCTTCCAGTTCGGGATTGAAGCCTGCAAGGTGAGTTGCTAATGCCCCCTGTTCCCAGTGCCTCTAGTTTGTGTACATTATTTTGGATGCACTTGTATTGTTTGATTAATTGTCGCTTAGAGCACAGTGACATTGGTCTTTGTTTGATCTTTTCTAGAATGCTTTGTTCTTGTTTATTCATAGTTACGTATTTCTTTGTCACTTGAGAGATTAGTTACATCAGCTATGGTCTAAGTTTATTCCTTGTTATCAGATTACCAGTCGACTCCAATTTATTTAACTAGTTGTGTTGATGTTACTATAATTGTTGACAAGGTCTTGGAGTTGAGTCCCATCTTTACCTGTTGATTATATAATAACTCTAAGCTAACCACTTGATAACACTCGAATTTGCTGTTTGCGCGACATCTAACATTGAGGTCAAATTGCCTGGTTCTGCTGATGATGTTTCATCATCCAAGGTACGCGTTCGACTTTAAAGTACTAACTCAATGCAATGGCTTGTTTTGCATCCTTCTCTTGATCAATGGAACAATTTTGCAGGATATCTATCACTATGCATTTTGGTCAAAACATTGCGTCTTATCTAATCTTGTTCACATGGATTTTATATTCAGAATTCAGCTATTGTGAGGATGACAGTTCTACTTATATTAATACCAATTGCTCTGAGTTCTTACTTCTGATTTCTGAATACTGTAGAATATTTGTTATATTCAGTAGTCAAATCTAATCCTAAATCAACATTCATCAAAGACTTTTTAGTAGAATTTAGAGTATTCTCTCTCTTTCTCTCTTCCTTCTGCAAATTATAAGAAGAATATAAGTTTCTTTTCAATCAACTTATAAGAGTTTGGTATGCTTTAATAATAGCTTTGTTCTTCTATGCTTCCTTCACTGGATTTGTTGTGTAGTCATATTTCTTTGTTCAACCATTATCATGCCTGGTAAGTTGTTGTATGATGCTGTTGGTTCTTAATTATCAATCTGTACACTTGAATTAGAAGGAGCAAATTATCTATGTTATATTCTAAGTAGCATATACTAAGTGTCATATATGAAAGTTTTAGATTCTATGTTATATTCGTTATCTTCCACAGCAGCCTTTAAAAACTCAGTATTCTATTTTATTTGATACATGTACACATTTGTTTTATTTATTTGACATATGGTGGATTTATGTGTTTTTACAGTTTACAAATCTCAAGTACTCCAGAGTTGAAATTGATGAAGTGCGGTTCGAGTGGGGTGAATGCATGCTAGATTACATTTGAAGTGCGGTTCTACCTTGATGTGTTAAAAGAATGTTCTACCTTGATTTTGATATCTATTAGCTAGCTTTTGATGTAAAAAGAATGTTAGGGTATTTTATGGATATTGTTGTAAGAAGATTATTTATATAATTTGTGAATATTTGTGTATTTTATGTATATTATTAAATGAAGAATATTTGTATAATTTGTGAATATTTGTGTTTTTTTTTGTTATTGTCGGTTTTTCATTGTTTCGGAGATCAAATTTGTGTTGTTAAAAAATATACATATTACATCGGTTTTCCACCGCTGCAAAACCGGTATTATTAACTAATATTACATCGGTCATTTACCGCTACCAAAACTGGTGTTATTAACATACAATATTACATCGGTTTTACACCGTTGATGAAACAGTGTCGTTAAGTGATACTACACCGGTTAATAACCGATTCGAAGACCGGTGTCGTTAAGTGATACTACACCGATTTTAACCCGATGTCTAAAATGGCAGACTTTTAACATCGGCTTCATAGACATCGGTCGAAAATGAAATAGACACCGGTGGAAAACCGATGTCTATGAAGGTTTTTGTTGTAGCGCCGTGTTTAAGATTAGAATGTCCACTAATTAAGTGAGTTACTGACAACTCATTTAATTAATATCTAGCTCCAAGAGTAGTACCACTCAACTTTATTGTCATGTTGGACTAGGTCCACCTGCAGGGTTTAACATGACAATCCTTATGAGCTCCTCTTGGGGATATTCTCAACTTAGATAACTAGGACACAGATTCCTTCTATAATCAACAACACATACTATAAGTAATATCATTTCCCAACTTATCGAGCATATTGATTTATCGAGCTAAACCTCACCCTTTGATAAGTCAAAGAAATAAATATTAAATATACATGCTTGTTATTATATTGGGATTAAGAGCACACACTTCCATAATAACTAAGGTCTAGTTTTTTTACTAAGTCAGTACAAAAAGAACTTACCTAAATGATCCTACTCAATACACTTAAAGTGTATTAGTGTAATTTATTAGTCAAGATAAACTAATACGTAATTACACTACGTCTATTCTGATGGTTTGTTCCTTTCCATCTTAGTCGTGAGCAACTGTTTATAATTTATAGAGAACCGACAACATGATCTTCTAAGTGTGACTCCACACTCCATGTTATCTACTATATAAATTAATTGAACAATTACATTTAATAAATAAATGTAAACATTTGACCAATGTGATTCTTTATTTCAAAATAAATGTGTACAAAAGCTAAACTTTTAAGTATACACTCCAACAGTTTTGACCCCTTTTCCGATCGACAATAGCCAATCGGGGGAGAATAGGGAGCGGATCCTCGTGAACATCCAGCAAAGCTAGAAAGTGGGTACTGTTGGGACCGATGTGTTCGCTGGAGGGGGGTGACTAGCGTTTTGTCGCACTTGCGTCGGTTTGCTTCATCTTGTTGTTGTTTGCTTATTGTGATGATGTGCAATGAAAAATACAAGAAACAATGCTAACACGTAGATTTACTTGGTATCCACCTCAAGAAAAGGTGACTAGTCCAAGGATCCACACACTCACACACCCTTCACTATGAAAACCCTCCTTTACGGTAACTATCAAAGGCGGAGAAGCCTTACAAGCTCACAATACAACAATAAGAAAGAAGAAAGCCAAATACAAATAACTCTTACAAGATTTTATACAATAAAACCCTAGCTTCTTCTTCTTGTTGTTGTAACTCGCCTCTTGACTTGGGTGTGCCTCCAATAATCTTCAAGATTGACAAGGAGAGTTGTGGAGAAGCTGTGGAAATCGCCCTTGCAAGCTCGTGTAGAAAATAAATGAAGTTCTACCGAAGAAATCACACGCCAATGTCTTTATCTGCGCCAACGATCGAATCCTAATCGATTGGGGAGGTTTTGGATCGATCGGCCGATCGATCCAGAGCACCTCTATGCTCTCTAGAAATCCCATGAATCGATTGCCCAATCGATTCACTGTATTTCGTACGATTTCCAGAGATATCGCACGAAAACCAACCTCCCAATCAATCAGCCGATCGATTGGAGGCTCCCAATCGATCGGCCGATCAATTGGGAGGCTTTCTGTTCGATCGACAAAGGCTCCCAATTGATCCATGGATCGATTGGGAGAACCCTTTGCCGAGGGTGCTCTCCTAATCAATCAACCGATCGATTGGGCATGAGCCAATCGATCAGTTGATCGATCCAGCTCCTGTGGACTTGCCCAATCAAGTCCAAAGCCCCCTAAAACCAATATCCGGTCAATCCATGACCTGTTGGTACATCATGCCTAGCATCCGACCATACCCGACCAACCTCGAACTAGTCTTCTAGCCTCCTCCATCAGCCTTGCGTCCCTCAGATATCTCCCATCCTTCACGTTTTGCCTTCAGGAGCTTCCTTCGACCTTATCATAGTTGTCGGATTATACCACCACACTCGACCAACCTCGAACTAGCCTCTAGCCTTCTAGCCTCCTCTATCAGCCTTGCGTCCCTCGGATATCTCCCCATCCTTCACGCCTTGCCTTCAAGAGCTTCCTTCGGCCTCATCCTAGTTATCGAGTTCTCCTTGCCAAGTCACACTAGGACTTACCTTGCCAAGACCACATGCTTGGACTTACAACCTTTGCCTGGCTCCTCACCAAGACTTCCCAATTGCCTTTTCCAAGATCACACTTGGACTTTCAGTTGCCTGGCTCCTCACCAGGACTTTCCAAATGCCTGGCTCCTTACCAGGACTTTCTCCACTGCCTAAACTCTAGTTAGGACTTCCCAATCAAGTCTCCTGTCAACCTTGACCTACTTGACTTATATTCTCATCAACCTGGTCAACCCTTTGACCATCTCCATAACCAGACGATTGCTCCAGCAATCTCCTTATATTGTCAAACATCAAAACTCAAATCCTGACTCAAGCTTAACTCAACTCAAGCTTAGTCAAACTGGTCAACCTTGACCTGGGGAAATTGCCCCAACAATCTTCCCCTTTTTGATGTTTGACAATACCTCTAAGTTAGGTTAAATCTCATAATCTTAACCTCTTCTTTATACCAAGATTAAGTCCCATAGCCTTAACCTCTTCTTTATCACAAAGCTAAATCTCATAGCCTTAACCTCTTCTTTATCACAAGGCTTGAATGAAGGTTCCCTTCATTCTCTCCCTTTCCTAGAAGGCAAACTCCCCCTGCTTGGGATTAAGGCATAACTTAATCTTCCATTCTCCCCCTTTGTCACACATCAAAAACTGAAAACAAACGCTTCTCCAGAAAAATTAACTCTACGTTGTTTACAATCTCATATGTTATTAACAACCCCACAATGAAGATCTCATATACTTCATTGCTGCCAAAGCTCCCCCTTGAGCTCTATTTCACTTCACACTGCTCATCCTAGAGCATGCATCAACTTCACAATGAAACTCCCATTCATTGTATTCAATGCTCCCCCTTGAGCAATGATTATTTTCTCAATGCTCATCCAAGAGTATTTTTCACTTTACCAATGAAGGTCTGATCCCCTTCATTAACCCAATGCTCCCCCTTGAGTAGTAATCTTCTTCTCAATGCTCATCTAAAAGCATTTTTCAGTTTACCAATGAAGGTCCGATCCCCTTCATTAACCAAATGCTCCCCCTTGAGCAGTAATCTGCTCCACAATGCTCATCCAAGAGTATTTATTATCCCAACAATGAAGATACCAATCTTCCATTGCTCCACAATACTCGACCCTGAGTATTATCCATCATGAAGGTTTAGCCCCCTTGAAAATCAAAAATTAAAGTTTTGAGGTTCCAAAATTTGAAATTAAAACTAAACCCCATCCTAAACTTCACCTTGATTTATCTTAATCAATCCATACTTATTTTCATCAAGAAAAACTCCCCCTAAATGTCTACAAATGTATTCCAAGGGGTTAGGAAAGGTTTTATAGACTAAGGTTGGTTTAAAATGTTGAAAACAACCTTTTTCAGTCAAACCTTGCACTTCAATCGATCAATGGACCGATTGAAGCAGTGTGGATCGATCGGTGGATCGATCCACTGCATTTCTATTTGCGTAAAATGCCTTCTCAATCGATCGCCTGATCGATTGAGGCAGCTCAATCGATCGGGTGATCGATTGAATGCCTGATATGTTTGAAAGTTGACTTCAGCCAACTTCAAAAATTCTCCAAAAATTCTACAAAATTCTAAAAAACGTGAAATTTTATGTAGATATTACTTAGGTTATATATTATCAAGGAAAAATAGTTTTCTATGAAAATACTTCTTATTTTTAAGGATTGACATAAATTTAAAAACTTGTAAAAACTTTAGTGTTTTCTTCAAGTTTGTGTCTAACTATTCAATGATGATCACTATCAAAAGATAGTGTTCACCAAGGTTTTCCAAAAGAATTTTAAAATCATTTTCAAAGCCAATATCCAATCATATTCCTTGGGCTCAATGCACATGACTTGTACATTAGCTTTCCCAATGATTGGAAAACACATAATTATGTGTTTTGATGAACTTAAAACTCAACAAGATGCACTAAATCAACATCTTGAGTTTTGTTCACCATCCTAACATCTCACTTGTATCTAACGTGTATTAAAATGCATACAAGTCACCTTATAGTTCTTTGTGAGATGTATATTTGGTCTTGCCCTAAACTAAAGGATCATGCATATCTATCTAGACATTATGAGATTTATGATCATCCACATAGGATGTCACTTGGTATACTCCCACTTGTTGGAATATTTACCATTTATAATAGATGACATTTGTCCTTAATAGCAAGGGAATTAAAATAATGCATGATGTTACATGGCATACATCAAAATAAGTAATTTTCAAAAGAAAAACATACTATAGCTACATGATGTATGTATGACATGACATGATATTTTTATGTTTTTCATAATAAAAATGAATGCTAAATATAATTTCATGCCATATGATGGGCAAACAATCATGGAAAGTTAGCATAAATAAAATTTACCTAGATTACCTATCTAAGTATTCTTAACCCTAGCTAACTCAAAATTTAACCCTAGATTGCTCATGATTTCCCATGAAAATGCCAAAACCCAATTTTAACATTTCTTTTCCCTTTCTAAATTTGTGTCATTTTAAATTAAATAAATTCCTCAAAGTATGACACATTTTACTCTTTCAAAGAGTAAATGAAATCAAATTAAGGCTTAGATTCGCCTTTAACCTTCTAAAAAAAATGCCAAAATCCCAACTTGGCATTTCTTATCCTTTTCTAAATGTGTCAATTTAAATTAAGTTCAAATCCTCAAGGTTTGACATATTTTACTCTTCCACAGAGTAAACATCTTACATTAGGACCTAAATTTTCCTTTAATTACCCTAAGAAAATACCAAAATCCCAATTTGGTATTTCTTATGTTTTCCCAATTGTGCCAATTTAATTCAAACATAATTCCTTAATATTTGGCACATGTTACCCTTTCCAAGAGTGACAATTTAGATTAAGGTTTACATTTCCCTTAATTCCATAATAAAATGTTGAATTCCAAATTTGGCATTACTTTTGCTTCTCTCAAGTGTGTCAATTTAAATTAGATTCAACTCCTCAAATTTTGATACATTTTACTCTTTCAAAGAATAACACTAATAATCCTTTTTCATTTACAAAGGTTAGTGAAACCTTGAAAATGCTCTCAAGTGCCAATTTTACCAATGTTGGGTTAACTACCTTTCCAATTGAAGTTGACACTCTCTAACACATCTAAGGTGTAGAGAATATGCTCCTAGGAACCCAAAACCTATTGGTACTCCTTGGATGCTCTAGGTACTCATTAGGGATGACTTCCCTAGTCACCTTCCTAAAGACCTTTCTAGGCTTCTTAGAAACCTTGGTCACTTCTACTAGGTCAACTCTAGGAATTGCTTCCCTTGTAACCTTCTTTGTGATTTTATTAGGCCTTTTTGGAGCCTTAGTCACATTTACTAGATCAACTTTAGGGATGACCTCCCTTGTGACTTTCTTTGTGACTTTGTTAGACTTCATAGAAGTCTTAGTCACATTGGTCTTGCCAAAAAAACCTTTAGGGATTCCTTCCCTAGTATCCTTGACTTGACCTTTACACCTAGGGTTGGTCCCATAGCTATATGGAACCCTATGAAAAGAAGTCACATCCTTCTTGACTTTAGGTTTATATCCCAAACCTTTATAGCCATTGGATGACTCTTATCTAGCTTTTCCTAGGTTATGCTCATTTTGACCCCTAAGCATGTTTTCCATTCTTGCTAAGGTCCTTTCTAAACTATCAAGTCTTGTCCTCAAGACTTGGTTTTCACTCCATAAATCCCTAGATTTTGGGTTTTCATTGAATCCTTGAGCATTTCTATTTTTAGGCATATATCTAAAGTCCTTAGAATTATTGCCTAAGTTGCTATCTACCTTCCTAAACTTAGGTATGGTAAATCTAGCATGAGGAGGAATATATTTATCCTTAAATCCATCATGCCTCCTATTTTCATGATAAATATCATTAAGATGATAAGAATTATTTCTAGCATGTTTTTTATCATGTGTCAAAGCAATAGATTCATTAAATAATACCTTGGTTTTTATCTTGGAAGCTCCCCCTAAACTTATGCTTCCTCCTTTGACTTTCATTATTTTCTTCCCCTTTGGACATTGACTCCGATAATGTCCTTTTTGATTGCACGAGAAGCACACAATATGCTCCTTGCTCTTCTTTGTTTTGGGGATTGTCTCTTTGGGCTTCTCCTTGCCCTTAGGTACTACTTGGCCCTTCTTCTTGGCCAATTTTGGATACTTGCTCTTATAGTGTTCATGTTCCCTACACTCAAAGCAAATGATATGATTTTTGTTATTTTCAATTAAAGTTTTCATACCTTTGCTTGTAGGGATGATGCTTGATTCTCCATTTGATGTAGCTTGAATTGTGGAGGTTGCATCATCTTCTTCTTCTTCTCCTTTTGAGGTTGTGGGTGCTTCCACCTCTTCAACCCTTGAGGATATGGATGCTTCCACCTCTTCCTCTCTTGAAGATGTGGATGATCTCTCCTCATCTTCCTTCTCCTCTTTCTTTACTTCCTCGAATGTTGCCCTCGTGTCAACATCCGATTGGTCCTTCTCTTCTTTAACCAATGAACCCTCCTCCTTAGGCTCATCTACTCCTTGGAATTGTGATGGATCTTCATGATAGGCGATGATCTTTTTCCAAAGATCATATGAACTTGTGTATTCACCTACACTCAAAAGGATATTAGAAGGTAACAAATTTAACAAAATTTTTGTTGCCTCCTTATCCGCCTCCGCTTGCTACTTTTGTTCCTCAGTCCAATGTCGAGGTCAAAGGCGCTTCCCCTTTTTATCTTTTGGAGGCTCAGATGGATCTTCCAAAGCAACCCATTGATTCCAATCTAAATGGAACCAAGTTTCCAACCTCGTCCTCCAATAATTGAAGTCTTCTTTGTCATACGGAGGTGGAATTCGGATATCCCATCCGAGCGGTCGTTCAAGCTCCATCTTCTTCTTCCTCTAGCTTCTTGCTCTATTGGCGATTAGTCCGTAGAAGAGCGACTTCGCTCTAATACCAATTGTTGGAACTGATGTGCCCGCTAGAGGGGGGTGAACAGCGTTTCATCGCGCTTACGTCGGTTTTCTTCGTCTTGTTGTTGTTTGCTTCTTGTGACGATGTGCAACAGAAAATACAAGAAACGACACACTACAACGCTAACACGTAGATTTACTTGGTATCCACCTCAAGAAGAGGTGACTAGTCCAAGGATCCACACACTCACACACCCTCCACTATAAAAACCCTCATTTGCAATAACTACTGAAGGCGGAGAAGCCTTACAAGCTCACAATACAACAATAAGCAAGAAGAAAGCCAAATAAAAATAACTCTTACAAGATTTTATATAATAAAATCCTAGCTTCTTCTTCTTCTTGTCGTAACTCGCATCTTGACTTGGAAGTGCCTCCAAGAATCTTCAAGACTGGCGGGGAGAGCTATGGAGAAGCTGTGGAAATTGCCCTTGCAAGCTCGTGTAGAAAATGAATGAAGTTCTACCTAAGAAATCGCACGCCAATGCCTTTATCTGCGCCAACAGTCGAATCCCAATCGATTGGATTGCTCCCAATCGATTGGGGTGGCTTTGGATCGATCAGCCGATCGATCCAGAGCACCTCTATGCTCTCTGGAAATCCCCTGAATCAATTGCCCAATCGATTCACTGTATTTCGTGCGATTTCCAGAGATATCGCACGAAAATCCAACCTCTCAATCGATCGACCGATCGATTAGGAGGCTTTTTGTGCGATCGGCAAAGGCTCCTAATTGATCCATGGATCGATTGGGAGAACCCTTTGTCGCGAGTGCTCTCCCAATCGATCAACCGATCGATTGGGCATGAGCCAATCGTCCGGTTGATCGATCCAGCTCCTGTGGACTTGCCCAATCAAGTTTAAAGCCCCCTAAAACCAACATCCGGTCAATTCATGACCTGTTGGTACATCATGCCTAGCATCCGGCCATACCCGACCAACCTCGAACTAGTCTTCTAACCTCCTCCATCAGTCTTGCGTCCCTCAGATATCTCCCATCCTTCACGTCTTGCCTTTAGGAGCTTCCTTCGGCCTTATCCTAGTTGTCGGATTATACCACCACACTCGACCAACCTCGAACTAGCCTCTAGCCTTCTAGCCTCCTCTATCAGCCTTGCGTCCCTCGGATATCTCCCCATCCTTCACGCCTTACCTTCAAGAGCTTCCTTCGGCGTCATCCTAGTTATCGAGTTCTCCTTGCCAAGTCACACTAGGACTTACCTTGCCAAGACCACATGCTTGGACTTACAACCTTTGCCTGGCTCCTCACCAGGACTTCCCAATTGCCTTTGCCAAGATCACACTTGGACTTTCAGTTGCCTGGCTCCTCACCAGGACTTTCCAAATGTCTGGCTCCTCACCAGGACTTTCTCCACTGCCTAAACTCTAGTTAGGACTTCCCAATCAAGTCTCCTGTCAACCTTGACCTACTTGACTTGTATTCTCATCAACCTGGTCAACCCTTTGACCATCTCCATAACCAGACGATTGCTCCAGCAATCTCCTTATATTGTCAAACATCAAAATTCAAATCCCGACTCAAGCTTAACTCAACTCAAGCTTAGTCAAACTGGTCAACCTTGACCTGGGGAAATTGCCCCAACAGGTACCTTTGAGAGACTGTCTGATCGATGGTAGCCGATTGGAAGAACGAGTGGATCCCCGTGAGAGTCCGACAAAGCTGGGGAGTGGGTCTCCTTGTGGGACTATCCGATCGATAGTAGTCGATCGGGAGAGAGCGAGGAGTGTATCCCCATGAGTGTTCGGTAGAGCCAGGGAGTGGGTCACCTTGAGGGACTGCCCGATTGACGCTAGCTGATCAGGAGAGAACAGGGAGTGGATTCCCATGAGTGGTTAGTAGAGATGAGGAATGGGTCCTCGTGAGGGACTGCCCGTCGACAATAGTTGATCGGGAAAAGAGATCCTGCTAGGCCAACTACTTGGCTTTTTTACCTATCTTGGACTTTAACCGACACCTGTGTTGACCTATTGAACCCTGGGCCTCATTGAAGGGCTCTTCCCTACTCACGATATCATCTATGATGTAGGAAATCAAAGGTGGCTTGAGTTAGGGCATTCCAAGCACCTGGAAGAGATCAGGTACCCAAACGTCCGGACAACCATATAAGATCCAAGCGCCCAAGTTGGCTTGAATCCAACCACGTGAGTGGCTGAGTTGACATGCTCTGGTTGGCTGGCAAACATCAGCTTCTAGGCACCCAAGAGGGATCCAAGCACCCGAGAAGGAATAAAGGTGACTTGGATAGAGCTTTGCCTAGGCGCAGCCACGTCGGTGGTCCAAACGTCCGGAAGGGATCAAGACACCTGGACATGGATAAGT
Source organism: Zingiber officinale (assembly GCF_018446385.1). Taxonomy (NCBI): domain Eukaryota; kingdom Viridiplantae; phylum Streptophyta; class Magnoliopsida; order Zingiberales; family Zingiberaceae; genus Zingiber; species Zingiber officinale. The sequence continues at coordinate 100,390,399 of NC_055999.1, read as the reverse complement.
TAGTGACTAAAGGCGATTAGACCATAGGCCTCAATTAAGGCGCTTGGAGCTGATTCAGTCACTTGGAGTCAGCCTATAGGTGTAATCAAACCGAACCAAGCCGAGTTGAACAATAAAAGGCTCGATCTTAGGCTCGGTTCGTTATTCCTAAGCTCGATCTCAGCTTGAGTTTGATTTGAGCTTTAGTTCTTAAGCCCGAGCTCGACTCATAATAAAATTAAATAGCTCAAGTTCGGCTCGAAAAAAACTCATTATATATATACCAAGCATGTTCGCAAATATTTAAATGAACATGTTTGCGAACTCATAAACCAAATACTGTTATGCTCGAGTTCGGCTTGATAATGTTTTCGAGCTCAAAATTTGGTTTGAACTCGACTCGTTAACTTAATCGAATGAATTCGAACAAATTTTTTTTTTTCAAATTAAGACCTGAATAGCTCGCGAGCGGTTTGACTCTTTTACACCCGTAAGTTAGCCTATATAAAGGACATTAGTCAAGAGCTCAACATACTGTTTCAATCAAGCTTCCAAGTGCTCCGACTGCTGTCTCACTCCCGAAATGCCAATGCCACACCGATCGATATGCCGAGACACTACTTTGACAAATGCACAGAAGTCCACATCTCGATATTGTCGGTATACTTGGTTATTTATTTCATTTCGACTTATTCGTATTTCATTTTTAAGGATAGTAAACGTATTACCAATCGTAATATTTTATAATCGATGGATTGATAGTAAATTATCCATCGAAAGTAATTAACAATCATGAACTTTAGACTAATAAGCGCAGACTATGAAATATGTCTTCTTTTTTTTTTTTTTTTTTTTTTTTTTTTTAGCCTTGTTTTAATTGTCACTGCTGTCTCTTAAAAAACTGTAAAAAAAAAACGATGCGCTAATTTATCTCGTCTATAGTACTTCTTCGATTCTACACGATGACCTTATTCTTGTTGCTATTATGTGTGTGATGTAAATATAGTATTGAATGTTATTGTTAATATGATGGGATGATGTCAGTGTTAATGTTGGCAGGGTTTAGAATGTCAATTGTATTATGTAACCTCCTTCTTAAAATGTATTAATATATTCGAGAAAAATAATTATTTATAATATTATTTCTTTGGAAACTAGCCATGCATGCCATATCCACGATAGACGTTTTTCAACGATATTTTATTTTTTAAAAAAAAAAAATTGGTAGATGACCCATCTTGATCCATGGCTTATTCGTGGCTGTATGCGAAATCGTTGACGACAACATACAAGCTAAGTTGGCCGCACCCGGGAGCAAGGTTGCGCATCACTGGCGGCCACACGGAACTTGTTGTGGCGGACAATCGCACGGGGCCGATCGTTGCCGGTTCAAAAAATTATCATCTAAATTGCTACCATTTCACGCACATATAACTTACAATACTTTTATATTTCTTTTTTACATTACTAATATATTTAATTAGATTTTTTTATCTAAGGATCACAGTTAGAAAAAAAAATCCAATTAAATATATTGATAAAGTAAAAAAAAAAAATCATAAGTTAGCTACGAAATTGAGATAATTTATATGATAATTTCTTCCAAATGAATTCACTTGATGAAAGATACCCGAAAAAATTAGAGGATCAGGGATAAAGGACCAGAGAATCCGAACTTGTTTATGGCCAAACAAGGTAACTATGTGCGGGACCGTCCATAGCTCATAGCTATACAAGGCCACAGTGACGAATCTAGAAGGAGCGGGGGTGTGCTTGAGCACCCCCTTGCTCGTGAAAAATAATCCATGGATAAATTTTTAAATTTATTTGTCTATTATTTTATAATAAATAAAGCATAAATAGTTCATCATTTTTCACTAAATAAACATTGATTTTTTTTAAAAAATAATTGTTTTCATCTTTCCAATGAACAGGATGAATCGTATAATTTAATTTATCTAAATTGCAAATGCACGATGCCTGATTCTGGATTTAAAGAAAGATGTCAAAGTTAGAATGAAGAACAATAACTACCTTAATTACAAGCTTGACCGAGATAAAAGACTGCTCGGTTAGAAAGATCGTTAAGTTAAGCCTGAATAAGCTCTATGTTTTATTCATTTTCAGAGTATGTTAGGTCACTTTTGAGAGACGGTTAAGAAGATGATTTCATTTTTTTACCACTAGTGATCGAGATAAAAGACAGGAAAAAATATATATATAATATTGAGATAAGTAAATTTCCACATGATAAGTTTCTGATTGGGTTAGAATAAAGTCAGGATTTGGTAGGTTCAAGACTCCCAACATGCCAACCTCTGGACTTCCTGAGTCATCGACTCGTTGAACTCTCGACTTCCCAACCTCCTGGCATGTGAAGAGGTACAATAGTTACTGAAGGGTCGACGGCAGTAACAACAACACTCTTTAAAGACATGGTGGTTACAATGATACCCTTTGATAAGGTGCATGATCTTGACATTGTCAACCCCACAGGTCATCTAAATTGATATGTGATGGGATGCTTATCACATGAGGTCGCGGGGTCGAAACTCAGGGTAGTCGGGGCGTAAATCTCTGGTCTCTGTGTAACTCACCCCACCTGCCACATGCTCGCTCAGGATGTTGTGATTTACCTCCCTCATGATGGCCTTGGGTCGGGTGCAGCGGGGGCGCTGGGGGCGAGTGATTTCGCCTTTTTTCCACATGATCTTGACATTGTCTAGGTCGTTCTCTGGTATGTAAGATGAGGGCCAGGGGAGGGTACAAATCTAGGAGGCGTCATAATTCATTCTATAGTCTATGCTCTTTCATCTACTTTAGTGTATTAATTTTTTTGTCATTTCTTTTCTACTATTTTGGAGCTCCACGATGATTTAAACATCGGAAAGATCTCATCAATATTCTTGTTTGAAATCAATGAAGATGTACTGCTAATGAGGTGACCTACACATTGACTACAAGAATACCTTGAACTAAGAAACACCAAAGCTTGGGGCTAACCTGTCACTTCATAGAACGAAAAGAGAGAAGAAGACGTCAATAGACGGGTCAGGGAGGGGTCCCCAGCGTAATCACTCCGATATTCAAGTTAATTTGAGGCTAAATCTAAGTCGTTGAAAATGGTAACGACGAACAGTTAAAAACGTTGCCGAAGTTACCTAAGCATGGAGAAAGGAATAGTATTTCTGTCCTTGACACATGTAAGGAGGTGTCTTATCATGAGTATCATCTTTAATTTAACCTATCTTACCACCATACTTAAACAGTACCTGGCCATCTCCTCGTAGGGATGGTAGGGTTGTCTCAAGTATGAGTTGTATAGATACGTATCAGGGATTTTCTAACAAGCTCCTGCGGGACATTTAATGAGACAGTTAGTTGATGGGCCAAATGGCTTAACGAACCTTTAGTTGATATCTTTTAGTAGTGGACACATGTCGCTTAAGAGAAGACCTTGTGGGCCCGCAAATGAGGAATTTAGGCTTAGTTATGCCTCCAGTGATGTCCCTTCAGCAGAATCAACCTTGTTAGTGTAATGCCCACAAAATGTTAAGCTATACTTAGGAGTATTTTTCTTTAAAATAGAAGAATAAAATAAAGAAAGAGAAAAATAGAAACCAAAATAAAAAGAGGTGAGGTCAAGGATTGAACCTTGAACCTCCCACAAATGATAGAGTTAAATTGGTGCATAGAACCACTAGAGACATAAATGATATGTAAATAGGAAAGAATAGAAATATTAGTTAAAGATGAGAGGATGGTTAAATAAAGGAACAAGAGAAAACCAAATAGCTTACTTCCTCTTCCTCTTGGTTAAAAGAAGACGCAAGCAAAAGACAAGTTGTTTACTTCCCTCCTTCTCTCTATTTTCGTGGAATTAAAAGAGTGAAGGGAGGGCTAAGGGGGATGAATGAAGGTATGTTCATTACATAGGAAATAAATAGGATGGAAAGAAGAAAAGACAAGTGATTAATCCTTTCTTTTTCTTCCTTCTTCCTTCTCCTTCTTCATTCTCCACCGAAACCAAAAGCTCTCCTTCTCCTCATTTCCAAAAGCTAAGCTAAGGTTCCTCTCCAAGAAAACTAATTTACAAGAAGGAGCATTCAAGGTCTACCCCTTCCAAGCAAGAGAAATCAAAGGGAGTGCTAGAAGAAGAAGCTCTCTTCTTCCTTTGTTTCTAGAGTATCTTTTCTTAAGAAAAACCACAAGCGAAAGGATGTAAGTATCCCCTCACCTGTGGTACAAGTTGCTTTTGTTTTCACATAGGAGTAGAATGCTTAAAACCTAGGGTCACAAGTTGGAACTTTCGGCCAAGTATAAAATAAAAGGAAAGATTTGGATAGATCAAGATTTAAATAAATCATGTTCATTATGTTCTTATGATAAGTACCCTAGTATAAGAAGCTAGTTAATGTTCTCATGTTGTATGTTGACTTAAAACCTAGATTTTTAAACATGAACTTTCGGCCAAGTATAGATGAAGAACCTAGGAAAGCTTAAGACCTAAACTAACCATGTTTACTACATCCTTATGATATGTATGCTAGGTTAAGGGATTAGGTTGGTTTTTCTTATGCTTGAATGTTGTTTAAAGATAGTTTTCCCTTCATGTGTGTTTCGGCGAAGACCAAAATTAGGGTTTTAAAGAAGCTAAAAGTTAACCTAGCATGCTCATGTATCTCTTCATAATATGATATGAATTTAGCTAGGTGATTATGCTTATATGTTGATTTAAAAACCTAGTTTTCCCTTCATGTGTGTTTCGGCCAAGACCAAAATTAGGGTTTAGAGAAGCTAAAAGTTAACCTAGCATGCTCATGTATCTCTTAATAATATGATATGAATTTAGCTAGGTGATTATGCTTATATGTTGATTTAAAAACCTAGTTTTCCCTTCATGTGTGTTTCTGCCAAGACCAAAATTAGGGTTTTAAAGAAGCTAAAAGTTAACCTAGCATGCTCATGTATCTCTTAATAATATGATATGAATTAGCTAGGTGATTATGCTTATATGTTGATTTAAAAACCTAGTTTTCCCTTCATGTGTGTTTCGGCCAAGACCAAAATTAGGGTTTTAAAGAAGCTAAAAGTTAACTTAACATGCTTATGTATCTTTTAATAACATGATATGAATTTAGCTAGGTGATTATACTTATATGTTGTTTAAAACCTAGTTTTCTCTTCATGGATGGTTCGGCCAAGAACCCAAAGTTATGGTTTAGAGAAGTTAAAAGTTAACTTAGCATGCTCATGTATCTCTTGATAATGTGATATGAATGTAGTTAGGTGTTCATGCTTATATATTGTTTTAAAGTTAGCTTTTCCTTCATGTATGTTTCGGCCAAGAACAAAACTAGGGCTTAGAGAAGCTAAAAAGTTAACCTAGCATGCTCATGTACCTCTTGAGAATATGATATGAATTTAGCTAAGTGTTCACACTTGCATGTTGCCTATAGCTTGGTTTTCTCCTTATGAGTGGTTCGGCCATTATGAGTTTAAAAGCTTAGGTATGCCTCACATGATGTGTTATGTATTAGGAAATGTTATTTACTAATGTTATGCATGATTGAGTCTTTTATGATGTACTATGTGCCCAAAGATGCATGTTTTATGATATGATAAATGACATGTTCATTATGTATGCTTATGATCCATGCATGTGCTGTGTGTCCAAATATGCATGTTTTATAATGTGATAAATGACATGTTCATTATATATGCTTATGATCCATGCATGTGTTGTGTGCCCAAATATGCATGTTTTATGATGTGATAAATGACATGTTCATTATGTATGTTTATGATCCATGCATGTGCTGTGTGCCCAAATATGCATGTTTTACTTCTCATGATATGATAAGATAAGATGGGTTATGTTATGATATGAACCATGATATGATATTTTACTTTGTATGGCTTGTACCAAGGGTGGGCTCCATAAACGCCCCTAGGCCGACGGACTATGAACGGGTCTAGTAAAGGGATGGGCTCCTTAGTACGCCCCTAGGTCGACGGACTATGAACGGACCTAGATCCTTAGTAGGTTTGGGGCTAGCTACCCTGTCCTAGGGATTGCGCGCATTTATGTATGTATGTGGTACAAGCCGGGCCCTCATGATGATATTATGTTCAAGTACTATATGCTATGCTTTAAAACATCTTGCATATGACATGACATATGTTTTAAAAGACATCTTGCATGATACGATTTATGATTTATAGGTCATGATGATTTATGATATGATATAGCATGATGTTATTTATGAGCTAATATGATATGATTTATAAAATGACATGCTATGCTCTTATGATATTTGGATTTATGATATGATATAACATGATGTTATTTATGAGCTGATATGATATGATTTATAAAATGACATGCTATGCTCTTATGATATTTTGATTTATGACATGATGTAGCATGATGTTCCTTATGATGTATGATATGACATGCTATGTCCTTACGATGTTAGATGATCATATTTTTTTTATGGTTGAATGCTTATGTGTTTATACATTGATGTATGGATTTTGTGAGTAGGAAAGGGTCTTACTAAGCCTGTGTGCTTATAGCTTACTTTTCTTGTATCACAGATAAGGGCAAAGAATGGATGACCTGAAGGAGCTGTAGGAGAGGCAAGGAGATGTGTGTGGTGGTGGCTCGGGTAAGACAAATGAAGACCTGCTTAAGTTATTTGGTTATGTTAACATGGACTAGTGTGTTATGTTTTGTCCGTATGACTTTAAAATATTTTTAAGTGTTTTTATTTTCAAAAGAAATGTTAATATGCATATATGCTTCCGCAAATAGAAATGGTTAAGTACGTAACCCCGCACCCTACTAGCAGGAGGGGCGGGCGTTACAGTTAGAGTTTAATCGGACTTGTACTCTGCTATATCCAATGGACTTCTAAAGGCTGAGCCTTTGTGAGGTCTTCGTGGGGAGTTAGGACTTCTAGTGGACCTAAAGCAGTGCAAGATAAATTTGTTGGAGCAACGGGGTCGACAAGAGGGGGGTGAATTGCCTGTACAAAACAAAGCTAAACCCTTCTCAATCTTTTAACTCAGATTAGTAGCACATTTATAAAAAGAAAATTGAATAATTAATAAAATAAAAGAGACTAAAAAATTATTTGGTTACAACGTAGGTGGTTGTTAATCCAAGGTAAAAGAAAACACTAAAAAGATTTCCTTCGGGTAGGCGGAGAAGCCTGTTACACTCGTTGAACGCTCAAAAATGTGGTGGGAAATGAATACAAGAGTTGTTATTAATTTCCTAGGTCCAGGGGTCTTTTTATAGCCCATGAAAAATGTTATTCACAGTTTGCAAGGAGCTAGCCTTCAAAGAGGTCCAAGGCGCCTTCCATCAGATAGAGTTTATCCACCAATGATAAAACTTTATCCTCGGCTAACGGCTAGTGAAGGCACCTTCCATAGGCTGGAAGGCGCCTTTGCACTGTTCATCGAAGGTGATGTGCATAGATTATATACACTTACTTAGTATGATTTGACGCACATTTACATATTTTATGCATGTTTTAGCTATGCACTTTCATACTCTTTATCTTACTTTCAGTATAATTACTCTTCTTTATTCGAAGATATGCTCTTGTGTATTTTCTGTTTACAGGAGTCGAATCTGGAGAGGAAATGATGTTCGTGGTCGATCCAGTCAACAAGCGAAGGAAGACAGCACTGGCCATGTGAGCCACACGACCATGCCAAAGAAGCAAGGAGGAAAATGACTTTGGCCGTGTGGTGCGTGTAGCTTCACCAGAGGAGAAGCATGACATGGTCGTATGGATCCACACGGTCGTGTCACCCAACAGCGTATCCAGAACATAGTCGTGTAGATCTACACGGCTGTGCAACACTTCCAGAGAGAAAGCAAGTCTAGGCTATGTGTGCCACACGACCGTGCAAGATTTCCAGAAGCCAAGATTGGCTAGGTCATATGAGCCACACGGTCATGTAAGCCATCTAGAGACAAAGCAGGGCACGACCATGTGAAGGTCACATGACCGTGTGACCCTGGCCGAGAGCAGAATGGGTGAGGCCATGTGAAGGCCACACAACCATGGCACAAGCCGTGTGGTGCCCGTACCCTGCTCTATATAAGGGGATTTCTTCCTCTTTCAAAGGGGAGGAGGCTCTCCCTTTGGGGAGATCCAATTTGGGGTTGTTCTTCACCTTCTCTAGCCTTGATCCGGCAAACCAAGACTATCTCCATCTCCATGTCGACTACAGAAGCTAAGGATTAGTTCCGAAGATCACTCATCATCTCTAGATAAGCATTTCTTTTCTCTCTTCTCGATTGGGGTTGAAATGTTTGTAATCTCCTTGTTTTCGGATATCTATCTTTATACTATGGAGTAGATTCATTGTTCTAGGATTAAGGGAGTATTTGTAGTATGATTTGATGTAAGATCTCATGGATATGTCAATTTCCTATCTAGATGATGTTGGTATATTTTGTATCTATTTGATCTTATGTGGATTCTTGTGTTTGGACCTAATTATCATGTTTGATTGAATATTTGTGATGCTTGTGGATCTCGTAGAGGGATACCCTAGATTGTGTTACCGAGGGGCGTTAGTGATAGGCTGCCCCGCTAACAGACGTCTAGGGGTCACCTTGAAAGGTGAAGCTAGTCTCTACAAGGAGGTGGGATAGTTGAATGCGTTTAGTTCCTACACCTTTATGTGGATTGAGTGGTGATGTGTTTCTGTGTTGTATGACCAAGGGGCATTGGTGATAGGCTATCCTGCTAACGGACTTCATAGGGATCATAACTATCTAATCGCTAGAGGTGTAGATCAAAGTCCCTTGTCGGTTGTCTTCTGTAAGAGAAAACCGACAACTTCCTACAAATGTATGTCAATTGAGGATATGAATTAGAGGACCATGCTACATCAATGAATATCAAAATGAAATCGAATTCCTAGAATACTCACAAAACCAAATACTTCATTTACTTTCCTATTTCTATTTTCTAGTTGCTTACTTAGTACATTCGCTACCTTGTTAATTGTTTAGCTAATTCTATGTGAGACGTCTCTTGTACTTATAACCAGTCCCTGTGAGATCGATAATCTTTTATTACCGATGACAAAACCATGCACTTGCGGTTGAGTAACAAGTTTTTAGCGCCGTTGTCGGGAACTGCGTCTATAACATTAGAAATAATCATTTGAGTTAGACTAAACTTTTCTTTTCTTTTCTATTACATAGTTGTAACTAGTCTTAGAAATTCTATTTTCGCAATCTTACCTTGCATTTCTTATTACTTTTTCTGTAATTTTCCTTATTGCAATTCAAATTGTGCATTTTATATTTTCAGTATTTCGGTGAGAAAATTTTGTGAAAAAAAAAACATGTGATCTTGTTCTTTGTATGCGAAGATCTAACTTTGCAGGTGATTTGTTACCTTTTGATCCAGAAATTGATAGAACCTTTCATAGAAGAAAAACCTCGCAAAGACATCTAGAAGAACAAGAACACTCAAATGTGGCAAACAAACCACTGAAAGATTATGCAGCACCGTATGCAAGAGGACTTCGTTCTAGCATCACAATGCCATCTATTGAAGCCAATAATTTTGAAATCAAGCCTGCGATAATCACTATGGTATAACAAAATCAGTTTGGAGGTGGACCACACGAAGATCCTAATCAACATCTTGAAGTTTTCTATGAAATCTGTGGTACAATGAAAATGAAAAGTTTTCCAGCAGAAGCAGTGTGATTATTATTATTTGGATTTTCTTTGAGAGACAGAGCCAAACAGTATATCCACTTGGGAACAATGTGAGCAACAATTTCTGGACAAATTCTAACCTCCAGGCAAAACTACTTGATCCGGTTGTGTAAGGGCATGGGAGTAATTAGTTGGTGAAGGAAGGACAGTTTGGTCTTTTTAAGTCCAATTAGGTTTGACTTTAAAGGGAAGCAGGGTTCGGCTTTTGAAGAGGGGCTTTTTTGGGTTTGGTTCGCCGCCAGGGACAGAGGGGAGGACCACCTCTCTCTCTCCCGTGCTCAGCTCATCACCGGCGCCAGGCGCCGCCGCTAGGAGGAACATAGGGGCATGGCTTGCTTCATGTTTTTTTGCAACCACCTCCTCTCGCCGGTTACAGCTCCGACGCCTATTGCCATCTATCCTCCTCTCCTCGCTGCTGTCTGCTCCCCTGCGGCCAGCCGCCGTCAGCAGCCTCCGCCGCCTTCTTCCGCGGCCATAGCCACAGCGTCGGCTAGTCCTCTAATGCGCTCCACAGCGCCTGTGACGCCTCTATCGCACTCCGCATCGCCGTCGAGTCCTCATTAGCGCTGGGCTCAGAGATTAGCATAGCCGCCTATAGTGACCGCCGCCGCCCCTTACAGCACTCAGTGCTGCCTCCAGCGACTGCTGTCATCACTGTCGCCTCCTCCTAGTCGAAGAGCGCACGGGCAGCGGGCGCTACTTATGCTGTTTACCTATGCCGGCCTTTGAGCTGGGATTGGGTTCCAGCCATCGAGCCAATGGGTTTCACTATTCACGTCATTATTATGTTGATGGGTTATTATGCTTAGGAGTTGCAGGTATTATCCGGCCTGCGAGCCGTCTCTTTGGACCCCTGCTACATTAGATCACAGGCCACCGCGCTATGACTTGATCAGCATCACTATCAGCTCATCCATCCATCCGAGGGCGCCCCCCTGGGCCAGGGTACGTTCTCGTACCTTCTTTGCATTTATTTCAATATTCTATTATTATCCGGATATTTATGCATTTGTAGGATTCGCCTCGAGCACCGAGGTACCAGAGACCGGGGGAACCCGGTCGCTGGATACAGGTACAGTTGACCGGAGGAGGAATTCTGACGATCTGGTCAACGTAGCGGACAGCTCATCGACCGGGTCATGAGGATGCGGTCAACCTTCCAGACACGTCACACCGGCAGATTCGTTTTCTCAGCTTCCAAACAGGATCAAATTGACGTCGTCTGTGGGAACGCGCCTGATCTGGAACGTGAAGATGGACGACGCCGGAGAGTTCTACTATCCTCATGACCTAGGTCAGTCTTTCCGTTATCTGTTCTCGGTTAGTTATGTGATTTGTAGTAGTTCTTCGAACCAAGGCCCCCGAGACGATCGGCCGGGAGGGGCTCGAAGCCGAAGGCCCCCGAGCCGATCAGCCGGGAGGTTTATATCCGAGCCAGGGGCTCGAAGCCGAAGGCCCCCGAGCCGATCGGCCGGGAGGTTTATATCCGAGCCAGGGGCTCGAAGCCGAAGGCCCCCGAGCCGATCGGCCGGGAGGTTTATATCCGAGCCAGGGGCTCGAAGCCGAAGGCCCCCGAGCCGATCGGCCGGGAGGTTTATATCCGAGCCAGGGGCTCGATAGCGAAGACCCCCGAGCCGATCGGCCGGGCGGATTATATCCGAGCCAAGGGCTCGATAGCGAAGACCCCCGAGCCGATCGGCCGGGCGGATTATATCCGAGCCAAGGGCTCGATAGCGAAGACCCCCGAGCCGATCGGCCGGGCGGATTATATACGAGCCACAGGCTCGATGGTGAAGACCCCCGAGCCGATCGGCCGGGTTTGAATTAGCCCTTAGGGCCGTCTAGCCCAGACGTTAAACCGTAGAGTCGAACCGGCGACTATAAAAACCCCGGCTTGAAGACCGTCTAGCCCAGACGTTAAACCGTAGAGTCGAACCGGCGACTATAAAAACCCCGGCTTGAAGACCGTCTACATGGACGAGTTTATCAGATATTCTATCTCGCCTGCTCGGGGTTGAGCGCTTTAGTTATTTCATCTCCCCCGTTCGGGGTCGAGGACCAGCCAGATATTCTCTCCCGCTCGGGTCGAGCGATCACACCGGTCGAGGACCAGCTTGAGATATCCTATCCACTCGGCACCGTCCTATTCAGTACCACGCGATTGCCAGTCGACATTTCACGATCGTTCTTTCGATATCCTATAGGCTGCGCAGTCAGCACTTTCATAGTCGTCCGCCCGGCATTTATCCGACCGATCGACATCATTCCGGTCGCACGCGCGGCATCTCCCGCCCCACATCTATCCATCCGATCGCCGTCATTTCGATCGCTCGCACGACAGCGTTCGTCTAGCATCTATCCATCCGATCGACTGCACTTCGATCATCCGGTCGGTATCTTCATGGTCGCGTACTAGGCATCGCTCGTCCGCTCGGTCTACTTGTTGTCCAGCGTGTTGTTCGGTCTGCTATGCTTGCACTCGTCATGCGCTTGTTGTTTTGCCGCTCATTTGATGTTTTGTAATTCGCTCGGCCTCGGGCCGATTATCGACTTGATCCGCTCGGCTTGATTACTATTTCATTCGACACCACTATTATAGCGACCGTTCGAGCGACATCATATTATTGGTTCAGTGATTTGGCTTTGACATCGAGAGTGGTTCAATTCTTTGCAATAGACTGTCCGGTCAGTCGGACTCACGCCTCCTTCGACTAGACTTGAAGGGGAGGCTTGTGATCCGGTTGTGTAAGGGCATGGGAGTAATTAGTTGGTGAAGGAAGGACAGTTTGGTCTTTTTAAGTCCAATTAGGTTTGACTTTAAAGGGAAGCAGGGTTCGACTTTTGAAGAGGGACTTTTTTGGGTTTGGTTCGCCGCCAGGGACAGAGGGGAGGACCACCTCTCTCTCTCCCGTGCTCAGCTCATCACCGGCGCCAGGCGCCGCCGCTAGGAGGAACATAGGGGCATGGCTTGCTTCATGTTTCTTTGCAACCACCTCCTCTCGCCGGTTACAGCTCCGACGCCTATTGCCATCTATCCTCCTCTCCTCGCTGCTGTCTGCTCCCCTGCGGCCAGCCACCGTCAGCAGCCTCCGCCGCCTTCTTCCGCGGCCATAGCCACAACGTCGGCTAGTCCTCTAATGCGCTCCACAGCGCCTGTGACGCCTCTATCGCGCTCCGCATCGCCGTCGAGTCCTCATTAGCGCTGGGCTCAGAGATTAGCATAGCCGCCTATAGTGACCGCCGCCGCCCCTTACAGCACTCAGTGCTGCCTCCAGCGACTGCTGTCATCACTGTCGCCTCCTCCGGCAGCGGGCGCTACTTATGCTGTTTACCTATGCCGGCCTTTGAGCTGGGATTGGGTTCCAGCCATCGAGCCAATGGGTTTCACTATTCACGTCATTATTATGTTGATGGGTTATTATGCTTAGGAGTTGCAGGTATTATCCGGCCTGCGAGCCGTCTCTTTGGACCCCTGCTACATTAGATCACAGGCCACCGCGCTATGACTTGATCAGCATCACTATCAGCTCATCCATCCATCAGAGGGCGCCCCCCTGGGCCAGGGTACGTTCTCGTACCTTCTTTGCATTTATTTCAATATTCTATTATTATCCGGATATTTATGCATTTGTAGGATTCGCCTCGAGCACCGAGGTACCAGAGACCGGGGGAACCCGGTCGCTGGATACAGGTACAGTTGACCGGAGGAGGAATTCTGACGATCTGGTCAACGTAGCGGACAGCTCATCGACCGGGTCATGAGGATGCGGTTAACCTTCCAGACACGTCACACCGGCAGGTTCGTTTTCTCAGCTTCCAGACAGGATCACTGTTCATATGAGAAATTTGATAGCAAGCTTTAGACAATCATACTCTGAATCATTATTTGAAGCATGTGATAGATACAACAATATGCTCAGACAATGCCCACATCATAGACTGGAAAAATAGCTAGTTCTATATATATTTTATAATGACATCAACTATCATACAAAAGTGTCTCTAGATTCTGCAACCGGAGGGACACTTATAAACAAAAGCCTAGATAAAGCTGAGAACATTATTGAAAGTGTAGCACAAAACCATCATTAATGGGCAATAGAAAGAAGTAGAGGTTATTCATAAACAAACTCAATTAAAGCATTAGGAAAATTTGATGTAGATGCAATTACTTTGATGTTTGCAAAACTGGATGCTCTTACTAAAAAACTGGAAAATATGGGAACAAATTCTAGCACGGTCAATGTCATAGTGTGTGTTTGTGAAATATGTGGAAGCACAGATCATGCTCAAGATTCATGCCCATTGGGAGTCATCTCTGCACAAATTAATCAACTTTAGCAATGTGATGCTATCATGAGTTACAATCAAAGACAGAACAATCCATACTCCAACATAAACAACCCTGGTTGGAAGAATGATCCAAACTTCTCTTATCGTACTAATCAAGAACAAGGACCATCCTCGGGGGCTAGACTAAGCTACCAGCTTGGGCAATAAAACTTTCAACAACAACAACCTTCACAAGGCTATCAATTTTCTAAATTAGAGAAAATGCTTGAAGAAGTCATTTCTGGTCAAAACGAATTGAAGCAAGAAATCAAGCTATTAAATCAGAGAATGGATAATTCAGAGAAACACTAGAAAATGCAAGATAGCCAAATTGCCCAGATAGCTTCTTCATCTTTAAGAGCGTCAGGTCAATTTCTTGGAAAACCTGATGTCAATCTAATGGAACACTGCAACAGAATTGAGCTTAGGAGCGGACAGACCTTGGGAGATCCTCAAAAGACTGCTCCAAAAGGGATGAAAATTCAAAAAGAATTCTTTCCTCCAACACTTGAATCAGTTCAAATTCAAGATGATGAGGAGAATACCAAGAAGATTGAAGAAACTCTTCCACTTTACCCTCAAAGCCAAGCAATCTTTTTTCCTCAAAGATTAGTCATGTTGAAGAAGGATGAAGAATTTGAAGAGAGTTCTAGTGGACTTAGAGCGGTGCTGGATGAATTAACTATTCGATAGATCTTAGCCACTCGGGTACTAAGAGGATCTGACCCGTGTAACATCCGATCGGCTCTGAGGAGTTGTGTCCTCCTGAAATATCCGATTCAAAACATCTGATTGGCCAATGCTATACAAGGAAACCTCTCGTGTGCTCATTAGAACATTGGGGAATGCTTGGTCACATGTATTGGGGTTTCGTGATCTTTGCTAATGTTCGATCGACTTTATCCAATCGAACTTTAGGGCATCACGTCGATCGGCCTTCGGGAGTTAGCTTGAGACCAAAATGTTTAAGTTGACCCTTCAAGACTTTGACTCTCTTGTCAGCTAGCTCATTTGAATTTGATACCACTTGATGTTCTTACATTATTCGTCATATCAACCTATAACTCTCGATAAGGCATATGATAACATATTATTTTCTCTAGGAATCGATCCATAACGACGAAAATACTCATCCAAAGCTTATTCGAAGAAGTTGACTCGGCGAAACAAGTTTAGTGGGGATTGCCTCTGAAACTGGATTCTTTGGTTCACTTTTTATAGACTAGAGGATGGTTCATAATGCAATTGCGGTCTAATCGTGACCGCAATTGATTGCTATCTCTCCCTAAGTTCATATTCTCATCCAAGTTATAGTTTGGGTCAGGGTAGGCGGTCGAAGGTCGTCGCTTTACGTGGTGCCCGACAACCTGGCCACCTGCCCACCACCGACAGCTTCCGACCATTAATCCTAACTGAATCTATAACTTAGATAGAAAAATAAATCTAAAAGGATCACAATTAATTATAATTAAATTGTGACCATAAATAGATAGTTATTGTATTATGGACCATCTCAAAAATAGTGAATAGGAAACAAAATAAATTCACAGATGGTATAATTAATGACTTTTTATATAATAATGGTAATTAATCACGCAATACTTTAATCATTTATTTAATTACGATGAGTACAAATTAAGTCCACATCAATCAGAAGAAGAATGAGCGTTTAGTCCTTGAAGAAACCTTGCCACAGCAGCCTTGCTCGGCCCCACCACGTCAGTCTCCAAGGCCTCGGCCACGGCTGCGTCAGGCACCCCGGCCAGCTTGGCCGCCACGGCCGCCGTCGCGTCCATCCGCAGCAACGGCCATCCCAGCGACGCCAGTTGCTCGATCTTCTTAACCTGCTTCTCCATCAGTTCCCGTGTGTTGGCCTTCATGGCCGCAAGGGCCGCCTCAAACGCCTCCTCTGTTCGCCCATCTTCCCCGGTGAAGTAGGCCCGAAACTCCGACACCCCGATGGCCTTCCCCAGCCCGGGATGCTGATTCTTGGAACCTTCTTCGGTCGCGAAGTAACGATCCAGCTCCTCCACCATGCCCCTCTCCACCATCCCATCGATTCTCCGATCGAGGCTCTCTGTTAGCACCTCTGCATCCACATGCATCCAAATGAAGCAGCCGTCGTACCGCAGCTCATCCAATCGATGCTCGAGCGACGCGTAGTGTTCGGGATCGCACAGACCCGTGAGCAACGCGAAGACGAACGAGTTCGACCCTCCGACGACGATGGGGATGCAGCCGCGGGCGGCTATGTCGCGGATTGTCTGGCTCGCCAAGGCTTGAAAGTCAGAGGCAGACATCTCGCCGGCGGCGGGATCGAACGCGTCGAACAAATGGTGCGGCACGCCGCGACTCTCCTCCCTCGAGATTTTGTTCGTGACGATGTCGAGGCCGCGGTAGACTTGAATCTTGTCGGAATTTATGACTTCGCCGGAAAATGCGGCGGACAATTCTATAGACAGATTGGACTTGCCCGTGCCGGTGGCGCCCATGATTACGACTATTCTGTCCTTTTCTTCACCGTGCGTTTCATCCTCGTCGCCATGGCTCGACATTTTCTTCTTCTTCTTCTTTCTCTCTTCACTTTTTAATTTTAATTTTAATTTTGGTCTTTATATATTAATTCATTGTAACATAAGATTTCTATTTTTAAAAAAAAACAAAACTGCGAGTAAAACAATTTTGCGTTAGTAGACTGCTATATATGAAATCCACAACAGTTTTCCACCAATTTTTTTTTCCAATTTTAGTAAGCAGTATGTGCTCAGATAAATTCAAAGAAAAATGACATCAACTACTTTGTAAGTGAACTTGTAATATAATTTTTTCAATTTTATTTTGGGTGTTTAGAAGCTAACTCTAATGGTCAATTGATTATTTTGAAGATGATATTAAGACTAATATTTCTAAAAAATAATTACTTAGATTTACTAATGCAATTAATACTTTGATAATAATAATGGCATCCCAATCTTATCCCACTAAATACTTTATAAATGACATCTGATTATTCGGTATAATTTTAAGATACAAGAATTTGCCCTGATTCGGTGATGAGAGCTAACCCCTCACAGGATTGTTGCCACGATGAAAATTAAAGCCTAGACGATCAACACCCCTTATCGTTGACTGGTCTAACAACCAAGTTGCCCGACTGGGGGAAGGATGGTCAGGCCGATATCAACCTGATTGATCCTGTCCGAGTCACTGAATCGACGGACGCTGGGCACGTGGCGCTCTCCTCTATCTCCGACCAGCTGCACAGACCTCCGGCGAAGTATGGGCTTGTCAGAGGAGCTTGCCTGACCCCTTACTGCTACAGTCCGAGCACGTCTCTGATGGGACAGCATAATCTTCTGATGAGATAGCATAATCTTCTGTCTTGTCATTCTAGCCCTTCTGTTTCCGCACCGAGCGGCATGCCGCTCGGCAGTCTCATCACGTCCGACCGGACTAAGGTATACGTCCGTTCGGGGTATTCCTGGTCATGTGCTCTGGACTGTTCGCAGTGTTGATACTTTATTCCTTCGGTCGAGCGGGCCATCCGCTCGGCACTACTATACTGTTCATCATGAGCGTCGGAACCCCGACTTCCCGCCGAAGTGTATTGCTTCCGCTCGGAAGCTTCAGCCGGTCGTCACCATCATTATCCGCTCGGCCAAGCTTCTGGTTGGCCTTTTACCTTTCGACCTCCACGTGGCGTTGACTCTGCTAAATGGGGACTCCCATTCTTATTGCCGGATCACTTGCCTCCCCTTCAAGTCTAGTCGAAGGAGGCGATTAGTCCGACTGACTGGACTATTGTATCGCCGAACGGCTCTTCCAGGAAATCATTATCCGCTCGGCCGATGAGGCGGTAATTACGGCCTCCGTCAACGCCATCGTCCCTCCTTTCTTGTGCTCGAAAGGGGATTTCTGTCGAAGTATTTTTGATAAGCGAGTCGAACGGCCGTACGTTGCCTTATCCTTCCGCTTGGACGTTTATAGACGCCGGCTTGTCTCCCGGTTTCCCGGCCGGAGGGTTTATAGACGCCGGACCGTCTCTCGATTTTTAACGACAGAGCTCGTCGGCGCGGATATTTATAGCCGGTCGGCGCGGCTCTCAATCTTTAACGACGAAGATCGTCGGTCTTCCGCTCGGACGTTTATAGACGCCGGCCTGGTTTTAGTATTTATAGTTTCCGCGGTTCCTTCTCGATTTTCGCTCGTCCGCTCGGGATATTTATAGTCGCCAGACCGTTCGATCTTTAACGACGAAGATCGTCGGTCTTCCGCTCGGACGTTTATAGACGCCGGCTCGTCTCCTGGTTTCCCGGCCGGAGGGTTTATAGACGCCGGACCGTCTCTCGATTTTTAACGACGGAGCTCGTCGGCGCGGATATTTATAGCCGGTCGGCGCAGCTCTCGATCTTTAACGACGGAGCTCGTCGGTCTTCCGCTCGGACGTTTATAGACGCCGGCTCGTCTCCCGGTTTCCCGGAGGGTATAGACGCCGGACCGTCTCGATTTTTAACGACGGAGCTCGTCGGCGATATATATCGGCGCGGCGCTCGATCTTTAGCGACGAAGCTCGGTTCCGCTCGGACGTTTATAGATGCCGGCTCGCCTCTCGATGTTTAGATCGGCGACGGCTCTCGATTTTAACGACGGAGCTCGTCGGCGGGATATTTATAGTCGCCGGGCCGGCTCGATCTTTAACGACGGAGCTCGCCGCGATATTTATAGCCGGTCGGCGCGCTCGATCTTTAACGATAAGCTCATCGGTCTTCCGCCGGGCTTATAGACGCGCCTCCCGCTTTCGGGGTTATAGACGCCGGACCGTCTCGATTTTTAATGACGGAGCTCGTGCGCGGATATTTATAGCGGTCGGCGCGGCTCGATCTTTAACGACGGAGCTCGCGGGCGCGGATATTTAAAGCCGGCGGCGGCTCTCGATCTTTAACGACGGAGCTCGTCGGCGGATATTTATAGCCGGTCGGCACGGCTCGATCTTTAACGACGGAGCTCGCCGGTCTTCCGCTCGGACGTTTATAGACGCCGGCCCGTCTCCCGGTTTCCGGCCGGAGGGTTTATAGACGCTGACCGTCTCGATCTTTAACGACGAGCTCGTCGGCGCCGCGGCTCTCGATCTTTAACGACGGGCTCGTCGATATTCCGGGCGGCTCTCGATCTTTAACGACGGGCTCGTCGGCGCAGATATTTATAGCTCGGCGCTCGATCTTTAACGACGGAGCTTCGTCGGCGCGGATATTTATAGCGCGGCCCTCGATCTTTAACGACGGAGCTCGTCGGCGGATTTATAGCCGCCGGGCCGGCTCGATCTTTAACGACGGAGCTCGTCCGCGGATATTTATCGGCGCGGCTCTCGAACTTTAACGACGGAGCTCGTCGGATCGGCTGGCTCGTCGCTCGATATTTAACGACGGAGCTCGGGCGGATATTTATAGCCGGTCGGTGCGATCTTTAACGACAGAGCTCGTCGGGCTTTTAAGCCTAATTTGGATTTACTCCCGGCCGAACGGCACAGGTCTTCGAATTGAGCCTTGGCTCGGATAATATACTCCCGGCCGGGGCCTTCGCCGCCGAGCGCTTGGCTCATATAATTTACCTCCGGCCGCACGGGGCCTTCAGATACTATACCTCCTCGAGCAGCTTCGAGGTGAGTTCGATACTATACCTCCGCAGGCCTTGGCCGATAATTTACCTCCCATGAGCGGCACGGGCCTTCAATACTATACCTCCACCGAGCTGGCCTTCGTCGGCGCTTGGCTCGGATAATTTACCTCCCCGAGCGGCACGGGCCTTCAGATACTATACTCCAGCACTGGGGCCTCGTCGTCGAGCTTGGCTCGGATAATTACCTCCCACGGCGGCACGGGGCCTTCAGATACTATACCTAACGGCTCGGGGCCTTCGTTGCCGAGTGCTTGGCTCGGATAATTTACCTCCGAGCGGCACGGGGCCTTCAGATACTATACCTCCTGCTGAGCAGCTTCGTCGCCGAGCGCTTGGCTCAGATAATTTACCTCCGGCCGAGCGACGGGTCTTCCCATCGAGCTCGGGCTCGGTTAATATGATCCCGGCCGAGCGGCACAGGCTTCCCATCGAGCCTTTGGCTCGATATACTCCCGACCGAGCGGCACGGGGTCTTCCCATCAAGCCTTTGGCTCGGTTAATATGATCCCGGCCGGGACTTCCCCATCGAGCCTTTGGCTCGGTTAATACACCCCCGGCGGCACGGGGTCTTCCCATCGAGCCGTCTAATATACTCCCGGCCGAGCGGCACGGGCTTCCCATCGAGCCTTGGGCTCAGCTAACCCCGGCCGAGCGGCACGGGTCTTCCCATCGAGCCCTGGGCTCGGTTTATACCCCCGGCCGAGCGGCACGGGTCTTCCCATCGAGCCCTGGGCTCGGCTAAGGCCGCGCGGCACGGGCTTCCCATCGAGCCTTGGGCTCGGCACACACCCCCGAGCCGGCACGGGTCTCCCATCGAGCTCGGGCTCTTACATCACACCCGCCAAGCGCACGGGTCTTCCCATCGAGCCTGGGGCTCGGATATGATCCCGAGCGGCACAGGCTTCCCATCGAGCCTTTAGCTCGGCTAATACACCCCCGGCCGAGCGGCACGGGTCTCCCATCGAGCTCGGGGCTCGGTTAACACCCGAGCGGCACGGGGTCTCCCATCGAGCTCGGGCCCGGCCTCTTATATGATCCCGGCCGGCGACAAGCTTCACATCGAGCCTTGGCTCATACACACCCCGGCCGAGCGGCACGGGTCTTCCTATCAAGCTCGGGGCTAACATACTCCCACCGAGCGGCACGGGTCTTCCCATCGAGCCGGGCCGGTTACATTATGATCCCGGCCGAGCAAGACAAGCTTCCCATCGAGCCTTGGCTCCCAATACCCGCCCGAGCGGCACGGGTCTTCCCATCGAGCTCGGGGCTACACTCCCGGCCGAGCGGCACGGGCTTCCCATCGAGCCTTGGGCTCGGATAATACAGCGGCACGGGGTCTTCCCATCGAGCCTTTGGCTCGGCTAATACACTCCCGGCCGAGCGGCACGGGGTCTTCCCATCGAGCTCGGGGCTCGGTTAATACACTCTCGGCCGAGCGGCACGGGGTCTTCCCATCGAGCTCGGGGCTCGGTTTCCGGCCGAGCGGCACGGGAGTTTTTACTCAAGAAACTACAAATTTATGAGCAACAGAAATAATTGAAGAACTGACCTGCCGACCAGCAGGGGATCTGACCCAATTTCTTGACTCCCGAATACCCGTGGAGTGAGAAGAATATATATACTTGTCGAAACTCATCAAGTCTTCCTCGTCGGACCGATATCGGGGCAGGCGTTGCTCCCGCTTGAATTCCGGTCGGGCCCCCATTTTGCCCCCATTTCGCCTGTTGCTCCGGTCGGTCCGCTCAGTTGTGCTATCCGCTCAGCTTGAGCCTTCTATTTATGTTGCTCCACGAGCTTAGCCGCTCTTGCCTCAATTAGAGCGTCGGGCCTCTCCTGGGAGAGCATCACGGTGTGAGGTCATCCAGCCTCGTCCATCTATTCCGCTCGGATACAGGCGCGTTCCCACAGACGGCGCCAATTTGATCCTGTCCGAGTCACTGAATCGACGGACGTTGGGCACGTGGCGCTCTCCTCTATCTCCGACCAGCTGCACAGACCTCCGGCGAACCTGCACAAAAGTCGTGCCGGGGAGGGGTCCCCGGCGACGACCCTCCGACGCTCAAGTCAGGCAAGAAGAAGACGATGAAATAGCTCCGAAGATCAGAGTTTTCATACCTCCGGCGAAGTCTGAGGGCTCTTATATAGAGCTCTGAGGAGGCTGATGCACATACACCGAGGCACACACGTGTCCTCAGCCCATACCCAGTATGGGCTTGTCAGAGGAGCTTGTCTGACCCCTTACTGCTATAGTCCGAGCACGTCTCTGATGGGACAGCATAATCTTCTGATGAGATAGCATAATCTTCTGTCTTGTCATTCTAGCCCTTCTGTTTCCGCACCGAGCGGCATGCCGCTCGGCAGTCCCATCACGTCAGACCGGACTAAGGTATACGTCCGTTCAGGGTATTCCTGGTCATGTGCTCTGGACTGTTCGCAGTGTTGATACTTTATTCCTTCGGCCGAGCGGGCCATCCGCTCGGCACTACTATACTGTTCATCATGAGCGTTGGAACCCCGACTTCCCGCCGGGGTGTATTGCTTCCGCTCGGAAGCTTCAGCCGGTCGTCACCATCATTATCCGCTCGGCCAAGCTTCTGGTTGGCCTTTTACCTTTCGACCTCCACGTGGCGTTGACTCTGCTAAATGGGGACTCCCATTCTTACTGCCGGATCACTAATGTTACCATAGCTCGGTCGCATACCGAGCTTCCGACGCTCAGAAAATCATGTGTCGGCGAGGCACACGTCGAGCGGCCAGCTCGCTCGGCCAACCGACGACACGGGAGCGCAACCGAGCGGTCACACTCAGATGTATCTCGACACAACAGCGGAGCTCGGACAGTGGAATGTTGGCCGAACGGCCACCCCATTCGGCCTAAGGGCCAGACACCCGGACGGCTGAGGGCTGGCCGAGCGGCCATCCCGCTTGGCCCACTAACAGACAAAAGGAGGATCAGCCGATATCTTTGTGGGAACTCGTGCCACCGATAGACGGCATGGTTGGCGGCATGGCCGGGCAGAGGATCGTAGGACGGAAGCTTCCACTGTTATGTCAGAGATATGCTTGGGTCATTGAGGTATGGTGTCAGAGACGCTTTCCTGACATGTCTTTTCAAGGAAAACTTTGAGAAGCGTGAACGCCTCGAAAAGTGTGCACATGCGCTCCCGGTAGGCCTATATAAAGAGCACCAAACTTCAACGGAGGTATGCTAAGATTACTGTAACTATTGTTACTCTGCTCCTTTCGATTCGCTTCTTCCTCTGCTTCCACATCGCCGGTAACTGACTTGAGCGTCGGAGGGTCATCGCCGGGGAACCGTTCCCTGGCTCAGCACTGATGTTGTTGTGGTTGTAGGTCTCTCCAACTCGGAGTCCGCCAACAATCAACAGGAGCGTCACGTCCCCCAGCGTCCATCAACTCGACTCTCGGACAAGATCAAATTTGGCGCCGTCTGTGGAAACGCACCTGCATCCGAGCCGGGAAGATGGAAGAAAACTGGATGACTTCACACAGTGACGCTCACTCAAGTGGAGCTCGATATGCTCGTGCAAGCGCGAGCGACCAAAATAGTCGAGCAGCAATAGCAGAAGGCGTTGGCTGATCGATTAGCGCAACAGGCCACGTCAGTGTCAAGAGGTCGAGCGACACAGGAGGACTGGCCGGAGCAACTCTCCATCTGGGGACAAATAGAGGGACAACCGACTCGCAAGGAGAAGCACCCCCCGCGCCGATACCATTCCACCGAGCTCTGTTCCAGACGCCCTCAGAAATCGCGCAGGTGAATCAGGAGATGGGAATCAAATCGCGCAGAAATCGCGACGGTTCCAGGCAGGTCGACCCTTAACCTTAACCGCCCAAGACGGTTACGGTTCACGGTTCAGAACCGCTGGTTCACGGTTCGGTTAAAAAAATTAAAAATTAAAAATTAAACATTAAAAATTAGAAATTAAAATTTATTGAAAAAAGGGCTTGCACTTATTTAAGTTGCCTACGTATCCCTTTAGGGGAATCAAAGCCCACGTAGTTCTTTTACATTTTTATCCTTTTACATTTTCATTCACTTCCATTTCCTGTTCCTATCGTATTTGTTCCTTCAGTATCAAAATCTTCAACTTCGTCATCCGAAAGTTGCATTCCTTGGATTCTTTTCTCCGCTCCGTCCAATCGTCAAGAATGTTTGGGCTTCCAATGAGTCGGAGACAAAGTTGATCGTCATTTATCCAATATGTTACTGTCAGCATTGAATGTCAGTTCCACAACAACTGTTGATATTGGACAAGTTAAAATTTCTTTGGTGATTATGGAAAGGACAAAAAAACTTTGTGACCGCCACTTTAAGATATTATTTGTTTCATTAAAATAAAAAGGAGTCAAAAAAAAATCTTAAGTTCTATATGGAACTTAAGGATTCTCGTGGATATTTCGTTTGTTCTTTTAATAAAACTTGTATTTTGTAAGTTTTAAATTATTACTACTAGTATTTTGTATTTTAAAAATATTAATTTGTGTTCCATATTTTATACTATATTGATTATAAATATCATATAAATAAATTCTAACATTATATACTAATATTATTAAGAAGAATCTTTAAATGGAATTAAAGCTTAATATAAAAACCTAACATTTAAATCTAGGATAAATGCAATTAAATAAATTTCATGAATATAAATAAAATATTTTTATTTAGTTTTCATACCTAAGATGCAAGGAGATAAAGATTCATTATTAATATATTCATTTAAAACTAATACTATATTAGAAAAATTTTCTAAAACTAATTGAGCAGTGGGATAATAAACACCGGAAAGTTGTTCGGTTGCATCATTAAATACTTTTAAAATTTCACAAATACTACTACAAATATTCCATTGTTGTGAAAATAAATATATATTAGTATTAGTGTTTTGTGCAAAAAATGAACATAATAATTCTTTATATTGAAATGAATCTTGTAATAATTGGTATGTTGAATTCCAACGTGTTGGTACATCACGTGGAAATTTTTTAGGTCTCATTCCATTAATTTTACAAAATCTACCCCATTGTTTCATTATAGATGGATGAGACCATAAATAAGAAATTGCAATTCTAATTGGTTTAATATAACTTTCTAAAAATTTTAAACCATCTTGAATACATAAACTTAAAACATGGCATACACAACGAATATGAAAAAATAAACTTCCAATAATAAGTTGACAAACAAATTTTAGATCATCTATACAAGCGGTATTGGAACTAGCATTATCTAATGATATTGAAAATATTTTATGAGTTAAACCATATTCTTCTAAAATTAAACATAATAATTGTGCGATATTATGAGCATTATGCGATTCATCAAAAACTCTATAAGCTAATAATCGTTTTTGGAGGTTCCAAGAGTTATCGATCCAATGGCAAGTCACACCCATATACGAATGTGTTTGCCAATGATCACTCCAAATATCGGAACATAAAGAAACTTTATTATCTAATTTACTAAATTCATCAATTAAATTCTTTTTCCCTTGTTTTACTAATTTTTTAATTGTACGAGTAAGTGTAGTCCTAGGAACACGTTTAGCACATGGATTAAGAGATTCTTTACAAAAATCTTCAAATGTGCATTTAGATCCAAAACTAAAAGAAAGATGTTCTACGAAAACAAATTTAGCTAATGATTCTCTTAATTTATTATCTGAATATAAAAATAAACCGGAATCGGTAATACCGCTAGTTGAAGAAAATCTTGATAATTGTGTTTGAGAACGGTCGAGTCCATATTCCGTCGGGTGCTTCGTTTCTACATGTCGTTTCAACGACCCATAGTCGTCGCCGGCTTGGAATTTGTAAGAAGTATTGCAGTGCTTACATTTTGCACGCATTTCTCCCAACGGAAGAGTGACCTTCTCAAAATGTTTAGTAAAAATAGAAGACTTTAGAGGAGGAAGTTCCCGAACCTTAGAAGTAATTGCATCGGTACTTCCTTGTGTTTCGGGTGTCAGATTCGGAAGATGCTCGATCTCATCATCGGTGGATTGAATGTTGGGGTCCTCCTCCCGCGGATTCATTATTTGCTTTCCCTTCCGAGCTCGAGATGATGCACCTCCGCGGCCTCCTTCCATTGTAATTGAAAATTGAAAACGAAAGCGTGTAGAGATTAGAGAATACGAAAATGAGATTAAGAGTAGAGAAGATGTGTGTGAAAAATGATGAAATGAGCTCTCTATTTATAGAGTTTTGATAGTAACGGACACTAAATCATAGTCATTGATCAAAAAACGGTCAAATGATCCTAACCGTTGAAAAAAAATACCCAAAAAACCCTCCCAACGGCTACGAACCGCCGGTTAACTGGCGGTTCCAACGGCTATGAACCGTCGGTTAACCGGCGGTTCAAGCCGTTTAAAAAAAAAAAAAATTGCGGCTGAACCGCCGGTTAACTGGCGGTTCGCCGGTTTTACAATCAATAAACTGGAACCGGCCCGACAACTTGCCGGGTCGGTTCCGGTTCGACCCGGCGAACCGGGTCAACGGGCAACCGACCCGTTGACCCGGTTACGGGCCCGGGCCGGGTTCGGGCTAGACCCGACCCGGGGTTGGGTCTACTCGGGGGTTGGGAGCGGGTCCCCAGTCACTTCAATACCGACTGTCTGGTCGGTAGTGCCTTCGCCCACAGCGGGCGTCTCCCCAGTAGGCGTGCCCTCGTGAGAGTCGACCGACGCTAAGCCGAGGCTCCCCAACTCCTTCGCAGCGACTATCTCGACCTCGGTGTCTTTCAGCTTGCAATAGCCGGTCACCCGTGCTCGCATCATGATGTGGGTTGCAAAAGGAAAAAAGGAAATTAATTAGACTCAAAGGAGAGAGCCCAAGAAGTTTCTTACCTAAGTCGCGCGGGAGTCGAGATCTGATCGGACTCAGGCCGAAGATGTACATGACACCTTCCAGCAGCAACTTGTGGATGTCATAGTTCTGGTCGGCCAGCATCAGGGGCGGATGTACACTTGGACTAGGGGGGGCCATGGCCCCCCCAGTCCACGTGTAAACCTTTAACCAAATACTATGAAATTGGGTTGGGCCTTTAATTTTCCCAGTCAATTTCCATGGCACCCGTTCACGTTTTTTAACAAGTTGTGCCTTTGCCGCCCTCAAAAGTCCACGTATAAGTAGTAATAATATTAATTATTAGTAAATATAAACTAATTGTCTTCCTTTTCGTAAATACGGCTTTGAA
Organism: Zingiber officinale; assembly: GCF_018446385.1. NCBI lineage: Eukaryota > Viridiplantae > Streptophyta > Magnoliopsida > Zingiberales > Zingiberaceae > Zingiber > Zingiber officinale. The sequence goes on along the minus strand of NC_055999.1, from coordinate 100,363,430 downwards.
CGAGTGGTGGCGCTGCAACAAAATCTAACATTGGACGTTGGACATGAAGGTCTCATGTGATGACTGATGAGAACATTCTTGAGCCCAAATCGAGAGAAAGGTGCAATTTCACTTACTACTTATTCCTTACATACTTAGGGTTTTAAAACCCTTAAAACTCAGAAGGAAAAAAGATTTTTTTTTTAGTATTTCCATATCCATTTTTACACACTATGAGTCTATGAAGATTAGCACATAGCACAGATTTATAACTTCATTGTGAATTTGTGATTTATTAATGAGGCGAGAAGAAGCGAAGAACACAATTACACAAAGGAGATAAATAAATACCCAAAAACCAAATAAACATGATTCCATAAATTTCTGAGAAAAAAAATCATAATATTAGATATTAGCATATTAAATGGCATAACCCTCCTTGTCCAGTTGAAGGTTGCTTTAGAATATTTTTTTTGCCTATGATATATGCATACACATGTAATTATGCAAACATATTATACTGCAATTGGTAATGATTCTACTATTTAGTTATAGTGGGTCTGTGACTTTGAAACAAGCAATAGATGCACAATTATTATTGCTTCGAAGACTTTGAACATTTAAAAGAACATCAAATTTCTTTTAGTTAGAGAATTGTATTTGAAATTTAAAACTTAATTGAGTTAGAAATCTTTTGAAGAAATCTTTGGTTTGCTGTCTATCATTATTCCAATCAATATGATGCATGCCATATTCAAAAGTTTTTATTGGAGGTTTGACAAAATACATTTGATAGTATCTTACTGCCTTGCTTTTTTATTTAAATATGTAACTAAACTGATTTATTATTTTATACAAAATTATAGTGAGATTTTACGACACTACATTTTTTCTTGGAAATCAATTTCACAGTTTCTATTTAATTCATGTGTATCTATGAATGGTTAAAGAGTTCTTTCTGCTCTTAAGAATTCTGAAATTTTTTAATATGATGGTTTGATCAAGGACAAGGTACAAACTTTATTAACAATCTTTTTTCATATCCTCTTAGATCCTTTATTTTCATTTTTCTTTCCTTTCCATTATATGCAATGAAAGATAGATGGTAGAAAAACTTGAAGTTGGTAATTGCATGTTTGTAAATATGTAGATGTTGTTGCATCATTCATTTTAAAAAACGTGAAAATGATCGATGCTTTATGAGATGCTTAGCACAAATTGATAATCTAATTGCATGGAATTTCATATAGTGATTATATCATCCTATGATAGGTTTATGGACTAAGGATTATAAATGCTAATTTAGTCATTATTATTTTTTAATTATTCAAGTGTTTAAAGTTGTACTTAAGTCCTCGATAAGTGTCTTTGGGTAATTTTTTGATTTAAAGAAGTAGATGATTTTATTATACGGCCCCCCTAAACTTAAAATCTTGGATCTGCCCCTGGCCAGCATGGTTGTTGCTTGAAGATAGTCCGGCTGGCTCTTGTACTTCTTCAAATCAGGCTGAAGGGGCAAGCTGACTTGCCAGCGTGTTCGGAAGCAGGGCCGCTCGGGAAGACACAAAAAGAAAAAAAAATACTCCTTCCAATGCTTGTTGGAAGTAGGCATCTTGTCAAAGAAGACCAGCCCGACCCGCAATTGAAAGAGGAAAGTCCCCAGCTCGGACTACTTAGAGTAGTAAAAATAATGGAAGGCGCGTGGAGTCAGGGGAATGTCGTGCAGTCGAAACAAAACTACGACGTCGCACAGCAAACGGAAAGAGTTTGGCACGAGTTGTGGAAGGGGGACACAGAAATAGTTACAAACTTCAATGATGAAGGGGTGGATCGGGAATCGGAGACCGGCCAAAAATTGGTCTCGGAAAAGATAGATAGTGTCGTTCAATTGGTTATTTGGTCGATCAGACAGGGAGGCTAAAATTATATCATGATCAGAGGGGATATCAAAGACATTCCTAAGGTTCTCAGCGTCGCCCGCATCAAATCTGGTCTCCATGGCACTGTACCAGAGACCAGGAGCGGGGTCAGACGGCCGAGAAGAGCCAGCCATCGCCGGAAAACCAAGAAACAAGACTTCAATAGAAATGGAGATGCGCAGAAAGCACAACAAGCACGGAAAAGAGGTGAGGAGCCAAAAGAACTATAAAGGATCGAAGAGAGCTTACGAAAGGAGCAGAAAAGATCGCCACAGAAGAAGACGGAAGTCGCCGGAGCACTGATCGCACAGAAATCGCCGGACACTAGCAAACCGCGAAGGTGAGGGGGAGGGGGGCTCTGCGTGGTTATAAGCCTTCGGCTTGGCTAAGCAAAGTCGTCGGATATAGGGCGTAAAACCCAAGGCACAGATTCGGCCGTGGAATTCAAACCGTCAGATGTCACGTCAGAGCCTGTCGCTTCGGGCAGGCGGTGACTGTGGCATCGACACATGGCAGTCTCGCACTGGCTCGCATTTAAGCGGCGCGTGCTCTGCCTTAACAAGGTGATCTGCACGAATTCCGAAGAGATTCTGGTGACGTCAGCATTGACCGCGCACGTCCAAGGACACTAAAGGAGAAAGCCCAAGTGTAAATACTGGGAATGTCGATCGGCTGCAAGGATCAGTCTCAAGGCCGACCGACACTCTTTGACGAACCGATCGGAGTTTTACCAATACGATGGTCGATCGGCCAACCGATCTCCATGCTTCTTTTTGTCCAGTCAATCGGACTGGCCGCCTCCTTCGACTAAACTTGAAAGGAAGGCATGTGATCCGGTGATGAGAGCCCACCCCTCACAGGGTCGTTGCCATGGTGGAAGTCAAAGCCTAGGCGATCAACACCCCTGTATCGCTGACCGGTCGAACAACCCAGTTGTTCGACCGGGGGGAAGGATAGCCTGGCCGATATCAACCCGATGTTACCACAGCTCGGTCGCATACCAAGCTTCCGACGCTCAGAAAACCATATGCCGGTGAGGCACACGCTGAGCGGCCAGCTCGCTCGGCCAACCGGCGACACAGGAGCGCAACCGAGCGGTCACACTCAAATGTATCTCGACACAACAGCGGAGCTCGGATAGTGGAATGTTGGCCGAACGACCACCCCATTCGGCCCAAGGGCCAGACACCCGGACGGGTGAGGGTTGGCCGAGCGACCATCCCGCTCGGCCCACTAACAGACAAAAGGAGGATCAGCCGATATCTTTGTGGGAACTCGTGCCACCGATAGACGACATGGTTGGTCGCATGGCCGGGCAGAGGATCGTAGGACGAAAGCTTCCACTGTCATGTCAGAGATATGCTCGGGTCATTGAGGTATGGTGTCAGAGGCGCTTTCCTGACATGTCTTTTCAAGAAAAACTTTGAGAAGCGTGAACGCCTCAAAAAGTGTGCACACGCGCTCCCGGTAGCCCTATATAAAGAGCACCAAGCTTCAACGGAGGTATGCTAAGATTACTGTAGCTATTGTTACTCTACTCCTTTCGATTCGCTTCTTCTTCTGCTTCCACATCGCTGGTGACTGACTTGAGCGTCGGAGGATCATTGCCGGGAACCCCTCCCTAACTCGGTACTGACGCTGTTGTGGTTGTAGGTCTCTCCGACTCGGAGTCCGCCAACAGTCAACAAGAGCGCCACGCCCCCTAACATCCATCACCTCGACTATCGGATAGGATCATGTCAAATACATAAAAGTCATCTCTAAATTTAATAAAAAAATATTAATTCAAGATAAAATTAAATTAAATAAATATTTAAAAAGTCTAAAAATCTTAACAATATACCTCCAAAAGACTTTAAACATTTTTTTTTTACCAACACTGATCCTTTAAACTTTTTTTTTTTAAACCTAACATTAAACCATTACAAATTACACCTGATAATAAATATATATTTAAATGAATTTTAATTTGATATATTAAAGATCACACGATTCAATCATTCTACACCCTTGGTCTTCCTCTTCCTACGCAATTAACACTTGTGATTGGAAAATAGATTGTAAAGAAGAATCATAAATATTAACCGAGCTCTAAAAGAATGGGGAAGAAAATGCATAGATGTTAATGAAAGTATTTCTACAAACAAATTAGAAGAAAAATCTTATTATATATCACAAAGATCCAAAGGATTTACAATATTTGATCAAAACAAAAAAGTCATGGTAACAAACAATACTCTCCAACATCAAAAATGGCCTATTTCCTTACACCAAACCTCTGAAGCATAAACACACGAATTTCTTTACACTTGGAATACAACATCTCCCTTTAAAAGCAATAATTTATCATCGAACTGGAAGGATTAAGCATAACCTCTTCAGTCATAATTTATCTTTAATATGATCTATTAATGTAGAGCTGGCAGCTAATCCTGAATAAAAGTATTGATTAGCTTATCAGCTAAGAAAGAAGCATAATCCTCTACTGCTCATTACAACACATTAGAAGGCTATATGGTGAACACCTTGAGAGAAAGATGACATACCGAACGAGAGGAGCCATAAGGTTAGCCAAGCTTCAGCTAATGATATCCTGATCTATAGCTCACCCATATGTGCGTCAGTTCGTTATCTTTTCTCACTTGATCTCTTTATGATTGTAGATTTAGAACAAACCCAGCCTAGACTCTTAGAAGGCATCATTTCTGTTATGAAATTCTATCTATCGTATCGGACTCAAAAAAATGTGCTACCGCAGAGTAGAGCTGTTGTTCTTCGAAAGGCTTCGAGACGTAATCATCCATACCCTTGCTCAGGCAATGTTCGTGTGTTGCCTGAATTACATCTGCTGTCATAGCCAAGATAGGTACATGCCAGCAAGAATTGCCATATATCTCCTGTGATACATCTCCAGACTCTATTAACTCGTTTACCGTGTTCTCCATCTCTCGAACTTTTTGAGTGGCTTCAAAGCTGTAAAAATTTATAGGATCATTAGAAATAGAAAACAACTAGGCACTTAGAGAGCATGTAATTTGCTGAAATTAAAACAAAATGCAAGACAGTTGGTAGTAGAGTGTAGTGAAGTCTTCATTTGAGCTTATAGAGATATGAGTATCCAAAAATGCTCAGTAAAACTAATTGGCAGATGTAGGATTATGTGTCGAGGGCATATTATATATACATATTGTTTAAGATACACAAAATACTAAAAGTGATTAATAATTCTAACAATGAAGAACATTGTAAAAGGATGACTATTCTGCAATAGAACGGAAGAGAACAAAATATAGATCAAAGGTGACACCATACTGCATGCAAAGTAAAATGTCCAAAGAAAAGGATATCCATCAATTAACATTAAGGAAAGACTATGAAAAGTACCCGTCCATCTCCGGCATCTGGACATCCATAAAGCAAGCATCAAAATTGTGTGGAGGTTGTAGCCTTCTAATAGCTTCCTTTCCACTGTCAGCACATGTAACTATTGCGCCAAACTTTTTTAGGGTACCAGCAGCAACTTTTTGGTTCACTAGGTTGTCATCGACAACTAAGATGTTTTTTCCTCTGAGAATACTCTGAAGCGTCATTGGTTTCGCCTTGGTGGGCTGCCGCTTCTGACTCATGCCTAGTGCTTTCTGCAGACAAGCAACAATCATACTCAAGCGCAGTGGTTTCAGCATGCTATCAACATATCCTGCCAACTTCAGGTCATAAACCTCAGTAGGGTTTAGGGAAGTCGCTATCAGAAACATCTTTGGTTGAAGTTCTTTGTGCATCACTACACCATTTCTTAAGGATTCTGAAAGAAACCGAGGAAATGAAATGCCTGACCGCTCACCCCAAGCATCCTTGTCAACAAGAAACATGTCTATATGACTCCTCCCGCTGCATAAGATAAAATACATGTGTTACAAGCACTGCAACAAGTACTTTCAATCTTAAGATATAACAAATTCCCGACCAAAAGTACTGAACGATTGCAATTGAAAATTGCAGCATATCTGGCACATCTCCCTATTAATTGAAAAATAAATAAATAATGGAAGATCGTGATTTGTTCTCCAAGATCCAGATTCTAGAAGAACAGAATTCCAGTAATAAATCATCAGAGAGAGAGAGAGATCAAAAGGATCAGATGGTAATGGCGAAAAAGGGAATGAGTTTACACTTTACAGTAGTGACTCAAGTTAATCTCTTTAGGAATTTCTCGTTAGTTGACAAGTTGGTTGTAAACACATTGTAAGAACATAAAAGGAAATTAATTGTCAAACTTGCACCGTGCATTCATTGATATATTCAAGAAATATACCTGGTACTGCAACAGTCCACTATGGTCTGAACAGCATTTTGTTGTTTAGTTACAACATCAACAAGTATTCCTAATCTTTGCAGATGATACTTGATAATTCTAGCACGGATACATCTCCCGTCAGCAACCAAAGCTCTCAGACCTTGAAAATTTGACAGAATAGAATCAGTATAATGCCTCTTTATGTCTCCTGAACTTTTGCTTGCTTCCTTGAATACAGCAGTGAAAGAAAATGTACTACCAATCCCAGATTGACTGACAAAGCCAATTTCTCCTTCCATAAGATCTACCAAGCATTTGCTAATGCTCAGGCCTATTCCTGTCCCGCCATATGTCCGTGAAGTAGAACTGTCAGCTTGCATAAATGGTGTGAAAATACGGCTTTGAGCATCTTGAGGTATTCCCACACCAGTGTCTTCAACAATGACTATCAAGTTAATAGCATTATCACCTTCAGTTGAAGATTTCAACAATGTAAAATTGTCCCAGATTTTTTGTTTATCTACTACCTGACACCCACTCAGTGTTTCACATTGGTCATCTTCCATATTCCTTACTTCTTCAATATGATAAACTGAGACAAATATATGCCCCTTCTCTGTGAACTGAAATACATATATATAAGTTATAATGTTAATGATAGATGATACAACTTCCACAGGATATTTGTCAAACTCCTGAAGTAGTAACTGGTAGAGAAAGTACAGATGGTGCAACTTCCAGAATATATAATAAATATAATAACAGATGGTTGAACTCTAGCTGATATGGACAACATTATAGTTTCATGATTACTAATTTAATTTTTTTTCTTGTCAATATGAACATATCAAAAAGTGTGTGAAGTGTCATCAGATTATCAAGAGAAAAACAATGCAGTTCTATAGTTAAAACTGACATTAGTATTAATTTTTGTCACTATCTTCAGTAAAATAAAAAGGCATTGAAACGAGCAGCCAGTGGTTATTGTTCTCAGAATTTCAATTAATAAGCGTGACAAAGGGTTCGACAAAAGGAGACACAAACATTAACAAAAAAATCCTTACATATTTTACTTGATTTACAAAATTCCAAAAATCAAGTAATAGGCAAACCTCACATAGTCACACTTTCATGTTTGACCGACGTACCAAATTGCAATGGACAAAAATTGATCCACTTATTTTGTGCAAATAAGCTCACAAAAAGGGAACAACATGAGAAATAAATGCTTAATAGTTGGCTGTATGTGTAAAACTCATAGACTTACTCTGTTAAATGAATTAATTGGCAGATCAACAACAATAAGAACTTAAACTGGCTAACTGCCAGAAAAGTTCAATTTCTAATTTTACTTTCATTTCTGTTGAATATGATATAAATCATCTGTTAACAAATAAGGAAAATTGACCTTTAGAAAAGTTTGAGGTTGCATGGGAGTCAAACATTGACATAAAGAGAGATACATAATAGCTTTGCAATTAACATGAACATGAATACTTCTATATCAAACACAAATTTGAGCATTGATACCATACTGATAACAAGGAGGCCAGGAAGACCCAGAAATTTATTTTTCTGTACTAGGCAATATTACTCAGTAAATCCAATTGAAGACTATCGTATATACTAGTCTGATGGTTTAGTTAAACAAGTATAAGAGAAGGATTTATAATCCATTTTCTTGATTGTCACAACCCCTTCAAATACATATACTTAAAATTGACCTCTTCAAATACCTTCACTGAGTTTCCAACGAGATTTGTAATAATCTGCCTGAACCGCCCTGGGTCTCCAATCAATATTTCTGGAACTTGTTCCGATACATACACTGCCATCTAATCAACACAAAGACAATAAGAAACAGGGCAAATTTTCAGAATTGGTAGAAGGTGTGAGTTAATTCAGATTTTACCTCTATGCCTTTAGCTTGTGATTGGTCAGAAAATAGAGATAATACATTGTCAAGGATGTCACGAGGATCAAAGGGGACAGCCTCTAGCTCAAGCCTGCCAGATTCTATCTTAGCAAGATCAAGAACCTCATTTATAAGAGCAATTAGAGCCTTTCCACTTAATTGAGCAGTCTTTGCAAAATCTTGCTGTGTCTCATCAAGTTCCGTGTCCATCAGCATCTGCAACATACCTAAATTGAGGGAAATAAATCTTATTGACATTCTCTTCTATATGCATTTCAGATACTGAAAACAACTGTAGATATCTTATGAATTAAAGTGACAATCTTAAGGTTTTATGAACTGTCACAAACCTAAAACACCGTTCATGGGCGTCCTGATTTCATGTGAAACTGTTGCCAGAAACTACAATAAGAAATAATGACGTGTTAGCCGGAGAGTGAAGGTAACAGAATAAAATTGAAATAAGAACATCTAATTTCCAGTTATTAAGCAAAAATAGAAGGGAAGAAACCAGTATCAGTGGGCCACATTTGGCTCATATGCCATATATTGTTAAGTTACAAAGAATAAAATACCTGGGATTTGGCTACATCAGCAGCTTCTGCTTGAACTTTTAGCTCGCTCATTATACGATAATCATCTTCCACCTCCTCAATACGGTTTAGAGCTGCATGAAATATATGCCCCACTAGGAGAACAATTACTGCTACCCCTACTGACATTGTTATTGCTGACCAAGGCAACTGAGGCTTGTGCTTAAATCTACAACAGAGAACTTTTCCAAATTAGGCAAAAACAGTTTTTCTTTGGAAAAATTGGTAATATGCATATTTTCTTCATTAGAATGGCTACCTGCAATGCATTTCATGTTTACGGATTGGATCCCCAAAATCAACACCACTAATATACATTTCACCAGCACCAGCAGCATCAGGGCCATACATCCTAATAGGCGCAGAAACATTAGTTGTGTCATACAAATTAACAACTATCGTTTGCTTGCTGGCAAGCTGATGAAGAAGTTTGTCCACCAGAGAAGGGACGTCAAATGATGCCCCAAGATATCTATCCAAGAAAAGAAATAAAACAGTCAAAAACTAGATTAGGAGCTGGAAAATACTAAATTTGGTTACATACCCTACAGTAGCTTTAATGCGTTCCTCTGGTGTTGCATTGGGAGGCAGGCTAGTGTTATACACTGCAAATGTTAGCACCACACCTAGATGATTGGACTTTAACAGATTAAAAGGAGAAGTTAAGACCCCCTTCCCATTAGCCCTTGCTCGCAGTATGTTTTCACGATCTTGCTGTGACAAATTAGAACAAAAAGATTTAGTCGATGTTGCAACACCACATGATTAATGCTGTGGAATCATAAAGGAACTTCTCATATATTTAATAATAAGACTTGTTTTTTATTCCTCATATTTACACCTCAACAGCAAATTTTGTAAATTTTTAATAAGGACAAGACATAATTTATCAACTCAAACAGCCAACGTGGAAAAAAGCTCAAAGCAGCCAAGCATGTAATACTGAAATGTGCATATTGTTAAAGCCCAAGAGAAAATCCAATCCTACCCAAAATGCCAAGGCACTTTCCTTACATCATTTTACAAAGTGGGGATAGCTCTGATACCATATCAAAGCCTAGGGGGCACCTAACCACCATTATAAATGTAGTACATGCTCCTCAGGCCTAACATCATTTTTTAAGTGCATTTGACTCTAATAACATGTTAAAACCTAAGAGAGAGAATCCAATCCAACCTAAAATGCCAATGCACTTAGGTAGAGATCCCTTGGAATTTAAATATATTTAAGGATTCTCATTTAAGGATATGGGACTAAAGATGGAATTTTCCCCTCTGTGACACTTCTACTCCTAACACATGCAAAAGCTCAAGTTTAGTTAGTTTAATAGAATCGAAACACACAAAACACAAAAGAATGGTTGAGGTTCTCATCTATGCCAGATATTGATAGATGGTTTTAGGCTCGTAGATTCAACATTGTACTTGTATCCACAAGTCAATAAAGGTAGTATCCACATTTAACTACTTATACAAGTTTTGCAAGTGTTAAACACTTTATATACTAATTATATGCATGCATGGCTAGCTATAGCTATCCAACATTGATTTATTTGAGCAAGCAAAGGTCGAGAGTAGATCAATAAACCATAATACTCTCATGGAAAACATGCAGATATATTGTTGTGTATTGCTCAAGGAGAGCCTAGATGTACTCATCTAATCCGAGCAAATGTACATAAAACAATTGATCTATGAATATGTTCAAAAAACAAATTCTCATAATTGAAATGGAAGTCTTAGATCTAAAGTCAGAAGAAACAGAATATTTAATATATGGAAAAAATACATGCTCTTAGGAAGTCACCTTGCCGGACATCATATCAATTGAAACAATGTGAGATACTGTTTCTTGTGAGAAAATAACAGGTGCATATTCATCTTGAACAGGCGAGGGATCCAGCTTCTCAGGGTTGAAGTCATCTTTAACCAGGGACTGGTCCTCTGTCTCCATCTTTTTTATCTTCCATCCATACTTCTTCTCAAACTGCTCCCTCTCTTCATGTAATACTCTTAAAGCATAGGCAACACCACTCATCAGTGGCCTCTCAAATGCTGTTCTTGCTGTGTACTCAGCAAATATTTTCTGCAACAAAGATATTAATTGTGTTATGTCTTGGATGTTTGATTTGCTACAAGATTCACAAAACATTACACAACTCTTTAATGGAACTATGTAAGAGAATGTGAATCTTTGCATCATATATATGCTACATCATGCATCTTAAGAAAAGGGTCAATAGAATAATATTCATAAAAGCTAATTATGGTTCCAAATTCATAGAAGATATCTAGAGAAACAATAATCGACAAATCTTCTATTTTTCTAAGAAGCTAGGTCAGTTGACTCCAAAACAAAAACAGACAAAATAATCGCACAAGGGAATGCAACATATAAACTCACTTGTTTATTTCATCTTATGACAGCAACCAAAATCATAAAGATGGAATATGCAACACATTGAAGTACCTGATCAATTGTAGAAGGTTGCTTTCCATGGTGGAAAGTTGAGACTAGAATGGCTAAAGCATGCACATGATTCATGCTCACATTAAACTGATCCTGCAGCATCCTAGCTCTTTCATCACACATGTTAACAAGAGTCTCTTTCCTCCTCTCAGTAATTGTTGCATTCATGCTCACAAATATCCACAAGGCGACAGACAGCCCAAATATGATGCCTAGAAACAATAACTTTTTACTCCATTTGCCACTGCCCTTAGAATGTTGTCTGTAATGTTGTTGCTGCCGAAACTGTTTATGTGAAGACTTTGTGAATCTTCCAAAAGCAAATCCAATAGAAAAGAAACCTACAGCTACTATAAGCATAGGAAGCATGTCAAACAACATTTCTGAAAATACTCTATGATGGTCCTGCGAAGAATTTACCAATTCCCTTTCATATGACAGAGATTCTGAGTCCTATACAAATGGCATACAGATATTGGTTAGTAATATTTTTAGTCAGCACATTTAACTAACACATCTGATGTTCCTCTATACATAGACTAATGGTAGGAAAACATTCATTTAACCAACATCAAATAGGAAGTAGATAACAACTTGTTTCATATTTTTGTATCTTTGATGCAAAAGAAAAAATCAAATTCAACTTCAGCATACATATATTACTCTCTCACGTTTAAAGAAAAATTCTATCATGTCAAGAAAGAAAGGCTTGGTTGTTGTTGTCGTCGTCATCTTCATCGTCAAGAAAGAAAGGCATCTAGGCAAAATCCACAATGCCTATTCTTTGACAGATAGCATGTAAATACTGCCCATTCTTGAGCATCTTTTTTTTATCGCCGGGAAAAATTCACCAGTGATTATGACGATTTCAGTTTCATGCAGTTGACTTGCAACCCGTAATCCAAACTGAGAATGGGTTTTTTGGTTGGCTCACTGGGATCACAGCCCTTTGTCCCAGAAATAGCAGTATGTGTGCCTCACAGATCATAAGGAACATGATGACTTCACATCAACTTCACCTTCCATTAGCTTATCATTGACTATCTATTCAGGTTCCAAATTCAATGATTGCAACTCAACATGAGGGTTGCACTTGTTGCCAGACAAAACCTAAAAAATCACAAGAGTTGTATCCACCTTCTTGATACACTCCTCTCTTTTAAAGGCGCCACAGCTGGTCAAGCCCGGTTCTTCTTGTTTTCTCAACTTTTTTCCTTTCATATCGTCCCTCTTTAATAGTGAACAAAAAGAGTGTAGGCCCTTGACATGATGGAAAACTAACACAATCAACATGTGCAAGGGCAGAGGAAGATAATTCCTAGACGCGATGGATGTCCAAGGAAGGAAAGGAGTGGCTTGATTTTCTCTAGTCATCTTCATCAAATCATGTTATGGTGCTAGCCCCATATATTTAGGTCAACTTGATTTTTTGCACTAATATAATTATGATTTCTAGAAGGATAAAGGCAGTGCAGAATGCCAAAGGAAAAGTACTTATAATGGTAGGGCCCAGAAAAAACAAATAGAACATTTATGATTAGTCATGCTTTTATATGTTGGACTTAGTAGGGGGGAATTTTGATACTAAGACAAAGCAGATATTGTAAGGATCAATGTGTGGATGGCTGGTGGCTAGAGGAGGGGGAGGGGAGTGAATATCATATAACCTGCAAATTAAAATATCTTCTTTAACAATGATATAAAAATAAAGCAAAGAAGATTACTGAAAGCTCATACAAACCTCTAAAACCCTTTAAACAATGTTTTCCTTAGTCACTTATATGTTGGAATATAAATATCAAATTCATGGACAATTGCTGAAAGAGAACGCCCTAGATGCTTGTATAAAATGGCCTCCAATGGATAGCCAACAATTAGTTTTCAAATAGTATCAGTCCCGACTGAAATAAGCTAGTCATTGCAAGGCAACAATCAGCAGTTCAGTCGATTTAACTAATCCTTCAATCAACGAAAATCCTATTCACTCGACTGTAGCCCAAGTTCAATTGACTCATGCAAACAAAGAGAATTCTATTTCCAAACAAAGATTTACAATTGATTGAGCAATCAACTCAACAATCCAATCGACTAAGCTAGCCTTTAGTTGACTCAATCTGTTCAGAGATCCTAACTTCACTCCTTTACACCTTCGTAAGTTTGACAGCAACAAACCAAAAACCTACCGAAGACTCTTTACAAGTCAATTAGATAGCTCCTACCTAGTTTACCCTGATCATGTCCTATGGTGTTAAAAGTGTGAATCGCATACAACATTTTTACACTCAACTCATTATCTTCTAGGTCTCCGACTTACACGTCATCTAGGATCCAGGATGATGTTGTCCAAACCTCTATGCTTCAAGTCTTCGCATACCCAAAGCATCCATGCTCTAGGTCTTCAACCTCCACATCAATTGCAAAAAAACTCCATGCTCCAAGTCTTTACATTACCAAAGCCTCCATACTTCAAATCTACATCTAGCACACCATCCATGACATTGTTGCCCAAAGCTCCAAATTTTAAGTCTTCACATGCCAAAACCTCCATAGCCCCCGAGGCTATGGTGCAGCGGAAGGGTGCCAAGTTGTCACCTAGACACCCGCGATTTGATCCTTAGCTACGACATATTTGCAGGGATTTTCCTCCAAATGGGGCATGCAACCACGAGATGTTGGGCTTCTGGGCCGCTCGCCGTAAGCACTTCCCGATTTACCCTGGCGAGCAGTGAGAAACTTCCATGGGACTGGCTGGTGGAAACTTCCGTGGGGCTGGCAGGTCACCCAAGTTTGGTGTTAGCTGGTTCATCATTTTTTTTTTCAACCGACACAACTCAACTCTTTCAAGTCACAAGCTCTGTTAACTCCATGTGCACCCAACAAAGTCCCTGCAAACTTGATGCACATATATTAGTATTGGCAACTCTAACTAAAACCATTTACCAAGTGCATCAAAGCATCCTCAAGGAAATGTAGTTGAGCAACCACTTATGAAAATTGTTGCACCAACAATGTCCAACCCACTTATAAGTATTGTTGCACCAAAAGATATATCATCATCCTTCAAAATTATGGACCTAGTGGTAGTAATTGGCCACACCAAGCATAATGTAGATACTTCCTCTACTTGAATGTAAGAGTATAGAAACAAGAAATACCATCCTCATTTTGCAAATTTCCTAAAAAATCTTATAACAATAGCCAAAAAGCAAGCATGTAAAAGTCAATATTCCTTCAAGTGAAGTAACAAGCAAATTTTACGAACCTTTAAAAATATTGCATCCATGTTTGCTGAAGAACGCATTATTTTTTCAGGTATATTATCTGGAAGAGATGATTTTGCAGCACCATCACAGCCAATTTGCATCAAACACCTTCCTTCAAAGAATATGTCACTCCCTATAAGGTTTTCCTGACCTTGGTTATGATCCACCTCTGCATTTATTTCTGCTAAAGTATGTAGGAGGCTACTGCTGAGCTTCACATCATCTATAGATTTGTTCATGCACTTGAAGAATCTTTCCTATAACATGAAATAATAGTCTAAGATAAGATGTAACTGCAGCTGACAAGGAAATGCCTTCCTTAGCAGGACAACTACAAAACTATACCTGAGAACATACTATATTTTTCTTAAACAAGTAAGATGGATGAATAACAATGATCTGAAATATGGTTGAGCCACAAATTAAATTGTTTCATTTCTTTCAGAAACCTTTCTCTTAACTACTTAAATATGACTTATCAAACAACCTTTGTATCATTCTCAAGAACAATGTTTTTTTTTCTAACCAAGGAAAACATAATTTATACATGTATAATGAATCAATTTATTAAAAAAATGCTTATGCTTTAAGAAGCTATACGCTAAATTATTATTGTTATAAGTTTTTGTAAGCATGCATCATTAGACATTTTTATTAGATTGAAAGAACTGAGGACACAACCATAAGCTCCAAGAAGTACCAAATCTGTGTTTGATTAACAGTAGAAAAATATGTAATTTGTTTGCAGATTTTGCATCTCATGTGGATTTTAACTCACTATGCAAAACCAAAGAGCAGGTTCTGTGCACCATGTAGAAACTGATAAATATGATGTTAGAGAAACATGCACCCATGGAATGTAGGCTATACTTGGATCCACTTATCATCCTAACAACTATGCAATCTAATAGAACAGACACTTTAAACAATGTTAATAATGCAGTAGATTGTGGAATATTACACCAAATTTGAAAGACTGATCAGTATAAAATTGTGTTAGGAAATTGCCAAATGATCAGTTTTATTGAAGGTGTGCTCCTTTTGATAACAACAAATGGAGAAAAGAAGCGCCAGAATAGTAAATTAATCATTTCTATGCCCATAACACCAATAGCTAAATTTTAAAATAGGTTTTTATGCATTTTGCTGGGTTACACAGCGCCATCAAGCATATTCTTATATTTCCAAGAATATATCTAATTAACTTGTAGATTACCATGAAAACTCTGGAGCTAACTATGATTGGCAACTGGAGATATCAGAAGTAAAAGAATAAATGTGTTGTGTTTCCTGATGAAGTATCTCAGGATCCTTCTAAAGGCATGTCAGAATAAAATTCATGACATGGCTCTAGTTCACCCTAGTCAATGAAAAAAAAATTTAGTGACTCATAACCTTAATGTATTCCCAAATCACAATTCTCCAAACACGATCATAACCTATAATAAAAATAGAACTAAAACCAAATCTTGAGTTTCAAGTTGAATAAAAAAAACTATTAAATTTATCAAGAGAATGCCAGCTTTGGATATATTATTGACTGAAAATCACAGGAGTGTAAATTTAGTTTTAAGCTTTAGAAGATTACCTCAACCATTAAACTTTAGCATAGGGGTGGTACTTAATATAAAGGATGGAAATGTATCTAACCCACAAAATCAAGCAATTGAAAGATTTCATCCAATCCAGTATAATACATGATAACATAATGAAACCTGTACTGGACCAGTTGGTCCAACTGGGAAACCAGGAATCGGCAACACTTCCAGTCCATTCATGATCAAAAAGCAGAAAAAACAATTGACCTTGATTGACCCAATTAACATGGTCAGGCTTGATTGAATGGGTTCAAAAGTATTAAAAAAAAAAAAATCCTTATCATCTATCAAAATTAGTAATCAAATGAAAAAATATATTGGCCTTTCAAATTGATCACAACCTAATACAATCCATTTACATTTCATCCTTTTCTCATCATTACATGCAACCAACCATTCTCTTTTGGACTTTCACTCTCAAATCCCCACTATTGCCATCCTTCTATTCCAATACTAACATGTTAGTTTTCAGTTCTCAAATTGATAGTTAATTAGAATCTGATGTATAAATGTTATTTTACGGGACGGAGCTAGGATCTTAATTCAGCGTAGGCAATAATATAATTAATAAAGCAAAAGGACAGTCTGGTATACTAAGGTTCCGTCAATATAGGATCCCAAGGGTTTATTGTACATGGTCTTACCCTACTTTGCAAGAGGTTATTTTTGATACTTGAATCCATAACATCTAGGTCACACAACCTCTAGGTCACACAAACGCAATTTTACTGTTGCATCAAGGATCTCATTCAATATAATTAATATAGTCAAAAAATATAAAAACTTATAATCATAGAGCATCATAACATAATTACTTTACCATTCTTCTTTTTGAATTAAGCTAAATTCTGAAATTTATTTGCATAAACTTTTTTAACTTGAGACAAAAGAGATTCTGCATTGTTATTACTTATTAATTAAAACAAGTCTTTGGTTCATGTGCAGAGTAGTTGAAGATGAATATGCTTCTTGTAAACTCTAGAAAACGCAAGTATATAAAAAAATGCACACTGTATTTCTTCTTGTCAACGACTTGAAAACATGAGGTACAGGGTCGGCCCTGAGACATGTCACTAGGGATGTAAATGAACCAAACGGTTCGTGAGTTATTCAGAGCTCGATTCGATAAAAAGCTCGTTCGAGTTCGTTCGTTTATCTTATCGAACCGAGCTCGAGCTCGATTTCGAGCTCGACAGTTTTATCGAGCCGAGCTCAAGCTTAAGGATATTCGGCTTGTGAGCTCGCGAACATGTTCGTTTGTAGGCTCACGAGCAAAAAAACGAGCCTTAAATCGAGCAAAAAAAAATGAGCTCTAAAACGAGCCAAAAAAACGAGTTCTAAAACAAACCTTAAAACGAGCCAAAAAAATGAGCTCTAAAATGAGCCCGAAAACGAGCCCGAGCTCGCTTAACGAATTAGGCTCATTAACTATGATAATCGAGCTAATAACGAGCCGAACTCGAACTGTTCGCGAGCTTGATAATTCCAAAACGAGCCGAGCTCGAGCCTTGTAATAAAAGTTCAATTCGAGCTCGAGCCCGAATATAACTTAAACAAGCCGAGCTCAAGCCTAAAACTGTTCGACTCGATTCGGCTCGTTTACATCCCTACATGTCACCAGGGGCCATGGCCAAAGGCCCCCGATTTTTAGGGGGCCCCAAATTTGACATGCATATATAATATATATTATATATAATTAGATTGCTTCAATAAAAACCCCCAAAAAAATTATTAGATTATTTTAATAAAGGTCCATATATATATATATATATATATATATATATATATATATATATATATATAAATCTAAAAAAAATAGAAAGAAAAAAGAAGGAAGGTATACGATCATTTTTTCTCTTTCCAAGATTTTATTGTTTGTACAACTCTTTCTTCATTAATTTATTTATAGAAGTCATAAGACTCTAAAGAGTAAAGTATGAGAACGCTAATTTCTTCCTTTCTTCTCCTTTAAATCTCTTCTAATTAAATCAGAAAAGTATATTCTCTAATAGAAATTTTAATTTCATCAATATCATCATTCATCAATATATAAACTTACAACGTAAGTTACCTACTTATCTATATTTTTTCTTATTGTCAATATTTAATATTGATTTTTAATATTGTATTGGAGCCAATGTTTTTTATTTTTCTTATAGATTAGAAGAGTTAAAATAAATCATCCTAATTTTAATCATCATAGAATAGATTATATCGATTGCTTCAAGCATAAATCAGCCTTTATCGTTCTTCAACTATTATTTTCACCGTTTGTGTTTGTTTCATTGTTAGCTTTGTTGCCGGTTTTATGTGTTTTATTTTTACACTTAAAATTTGTAGTACAAACATGTTTTCAAAGAAATATCAATCTTGGAGTCGGAAAAGAAACAAAAGAAAAAGAGTGGAATAGATTATTAAAACTCACAGTGGTGTTTTTGTAAGTTTTTTAAAGCTAACTCTTCAATTGAAGATTCAATTGATGAATTACAAGAAGAAAGTCAAAAAGAACTAAATGAGCATACAACAAATGATCAGCAATCGAGTAATCAAGAAGAACTAAATGATATGAGAGAAAATGATAATCATAATCATGCAATGAATGAGCAGGAAGAATTGAGAGAAGATGATGATATGACTTGAATATAAATAGCTTGACAATTTTATGTATCGAAAATGAGGTGTTAGAAAATTTTGAATTTGAAAACCTTATTGATGATTTTGCTTCGCAAAATGCTAGAAGATATAGATTTTTTTAATAATTATTTCATACTTTTTTTTTTGTATTTGTAGGTATTACACTTTTTGGAGAAACTTAAGAAACATATTTTGTACGGTGTTGTACTTTTTGAAGAATCTTGAGAAATATATTTTGTATAGAGTTTATCATATTTTAAATGAAAATATATTAATTTTCAAATTTTTCTATTAAACTATATTCAAATTGTAAGTTGGTATAATTTTTTTTTTCCTATAGAGGTCCCTTTTCTCTTTTCGCCCAAGGGCCCCAAAAAGTCAAGGTCGGCCTTGATGAGGTAGCTTCATGGTATTTCTTCTAATCAACACTTCATGATATCAAAGCTGGTAAATTATGCAAACTTTCCTTACGATTTACAGATATAGCTGATACAGAAACTGAACAGATACAACGGTAAAACAGTTACAAGCAGAAAAGAGGATAGAAACAGATAAAACCCACACACACAAAATGATGTTGCTACCAAACCAGTTAACTAAATTGGCATCAAACAACCTGTCTCAAATTTGCAGCTGTTTGACAATAAAAAATCGCAACTTGTATCAAAATAATCTGAATGACTTGATTAAATAAAAATAAAAGCAGTTGGCAAAAGAAAGTTATTACAAAGATTTTTTAGTTCAAAGCTCTTCGTCTTAAAAACAATAGCTAGCAAAATAATAATTCACCAGATTGGCTGTCTCCAACTCATTTTCTATTCCATTTCTCTAATTCTATGTGGACTGTACTGTTAATAAATGAGAATATCTGGCTCATCATTTTTTTTTCTCCGCCCCGTGTGGGCAGCTGCCCACACTAGGCCTGGGTAAGCTCCGCCCATGACTGACCTAGGCCAATCAGACTAGTTATTATGGCAATAACTAGTCTGATTGGCCTAGGTCACAAGGTTGATGTCTGGGTCAACATGTTGTTCGATTGTTGACTCACAGGTTCAACCAGTAAACAATGACTCAGTCTTCTCCAGGCCGATGTTCAATCCAAATCTAATAACAATGCATAAGATACTTGACTCTGAACTAATCTTTCTGTCAACATCAGAGTTCATCAAAGTAGTTCCTAGGATTCAAATAATCTGTTAAATATAAATAAAACTTTCTGCAGCAATAGAAGTTTGAAGGGTGACATATGCCATTCAGCCTTCTTATGAATCAACCAAAATCATTTCTATCCAATTAAACAATTATATAAACATTCTATAATTTGAACATGTTAGAAAGGAGTCAACTTCTCTATTGAATTTTCTCATGACACAATAAAAAGCCAAGGAATGCACTCTGCCAAAGTTACAGTCATGGCTTGAAAGTAGCCTCTTTGTTGTGGTGAGAAATTTGTGCATTTTAACTTCCTCCAGACACAATGAACCTCATCTGACTTAGTCCTTTAACATCTAAAATCCGGTTCAACTCAAATAGCATCGCCATCAATTTTTGTGTACAACATTAGCGGAATTTTCATATTTAGCAAATGTTGGACAATCAACAACGTATTCATTTAGACTTAGTTGATGCATAATTTATGGTCAGAAAATATTTGTATGATTGCTTGAAGAACCCTTTCAGGAAAAAAAATCACTTACATTAAGGTGATCTGAGTCAATGAAAACGGAACTCTTAGTGATGTAGGATTAATTAACTTATTATGTAGAGTACTATATTTTGTAACCAAACAAAATTTGTCCATACTTTTGTTTAATTGTATTCAAGAAACTCTTTGGGGCCTTTTATGGACACTTCGAAATGGAGAATTGGAACACAACAGCATATTATACTCACAAGCGTAGTTTTTCGAAAACGTTATGATGCTTCTGGCCTTTTGCATATAAAAGGAGCATTTTAATGCAAAGAAGCTACCAAGGTAATGGGGTCATGCCTCAAATGTATCTATGATTCATCTAACAACTCGTTTGCATCCAGTATGACTTTTTATGGATTCACAATACTAAAATTCATCTAGTTTTCTAAGAAACAGATTCATCTAATAGTCTAAGTTAGGAAAAGAAAACAACAAAAAGTTAGTTTAAGAATTTTGGTCAAACAGGAAACCCAAATCAAGGTCCCATTTCTAATATTCTGGTATTCAAATACAACAACAGGTTGTAACTATAAAAACAATGTGCATATACACATCAATATACAGATTGTAAAATCTTAGCTACTCCAAGCAACATAGAGTTTCT
Source organism: Zingiber officinale (assembly GCF_018446385.1). NCBI lineage: Eukaryota > Viridiplantae > Streptophyta > Magnoliopsida > Zingiberales > Zingiberaceae > Zingiber > Zingiber officinale. The sequence goes on along the minus strand of NC_055999.1, from coordinate 100,342,468 downwards.
CAAATCCAGAAAAACTCGCTTAACGGCTACCCAGTTAGCAGAGTTGCAATAGTAAGGTGGGGTTTACCTGCTCCAGTGATGATATTAGCAAAGCCAAGGAACGCAGATGATATTTGCTGATATTGAATCGATCAAACAGGATCTGCTTTCTCGGATACCGCAAATCCCTACCTCCCAACTTCTCCAAAATCCCGCAGCTCCCAGATCCCCAAAACAACCACATCGAGCAACTGACGCAACAGAGAAGAGTTAGAACCAGCAAAACGTTCCTCGACCTTCGGCGACCCATGCATTGCTTATCATCAGCAAAGGAGACCCATCGCTTGGCCATCCTTCCCCGAACTCTCCTTCCAAGCTTCAGACACGCAAGAGGATGGTGGAAGATGTGATCTGACTCTCCTACAATCCTCAGCTACTCACTATTTTCAACTCTCTTGTCTTCACTGCACCCGCCCGGGGATCCATCAAAACCGCACCTTTAGAAGAAGCCACTCGAGGAGAAGCCCAGAGGCACAGGGATTTCACCAGACGAGGGGACAGGAAAAGGATGGTTCCCCTGCCTCCCTTCTTTCACATCAGCCATGATTTCTCCTTCTTTGCTTCTTTCCACTCCCTATCCCTGCATAGTCCCTATACCCCATCAAGGTCGCACCTTTTTGATCCCCCACTACAGAAAAAAGTCCATTAATAGGAAAAATCCTGGAGAAACAAACTCTCTTTCTTCCTCAATCTGGCCGGAAATCATTGATCCAGCCTCCCCATCCGGTGATGTAAAAGGTAAAAACCCAAAAGGAAAAGGCAAAAGAAACAAAATATATCTTCAACGATGAAAGAAAAATCAGAGAAAGCAAAGAAAAGAGAGGGCTTTCTTTCACTCCACTACTCTCCCTGCCTGTCTCTCTCTCTTTCTCTCTCTCTCACTCCCCCTGTTTTTGTTGTTTTCTTCTCCTCGCTCCTCTGCCTCTACATATAGGTTGGTATGAACTACGAAGCATTGGTTAATGGCTGTGGACTGCATCATTATCTCATCATCTGGTGGGCGCTGAGAAATGACCGCTATTAATGCAACTATAAATAAATAAATAATTTTTTTAAAAAAAATGTCACCACGTCCGTGAAATTCTAATAATTTTAATTCAAAAAGAAAAAAAGGAATCACAGAAAGCCGATGTTCCATGTCTCGCTGGCAGTTGTTAAACTATTAATAATTGGGAGTGTTAAAAATATATACATTTTTAAATTAAACATGTATATTCTCTAAAGGGCAATTGGACTATAATCTTCACAATTGTTATATAGTAATTTAAGTTAAAACAGTATATAATTATTGTAAAGTAAAACTGACGACATGGGATTATATTTATCTATCTATATTCATAGAACCGATTTCAAGAACTTAATACAGTGGATCTATAAATTTTTAGTGGTTAGATTAAAAATAAGTTATAATGTTTTAAAATGTATATTTTTTATATTTTTAAAATTTGTAACTCCATTAGTAATTTTGTTAAAAAAAATTATATCATTTGACACCTTTTTCAAAAAAAAAATTATAACTCACATAATAATTACAATAAAAGCTCTAAAGTAGTGCATGTGTTAATGGGATCATTCGTATAATCTTAATATAATATATAAATATATATAAATGAGTGTCTCTTCTAAAAAAATTAATTTAATTTTTTATATTAAATATTAAACTAATAAAGTATTCTACTTGATCATCACTAAAAGTCGAGAAAGATATGTTTTCTAACGTTGCAGGTTCAAAATATTTATAGAAACTTATCCAATCATGGTGTTATCAATCCTAAAGAAAATAATTATAATATATATTTTTATATAAAAAATAACTAAAACAAATTATATATGTATATTAACTGAGAAGATTCGGGGAGTCTGGAATCACGGGGTGCTAGTGATTCCAAGCGTCTCTAGTTGTCTCAGTCGTGAAAATATATCATGGAAACTGTAAGTACCCCATGGTAGTTTTGATGCAGTCAACCGAGTTAAATTAAGTTATGTTTGTATTTAATGTCTTATGTCTAAATGTGTAGGAACTTTGGAGCACAAGAAATCGAGCGGAATACGCAGTGGACAAGAAGGATGGTACGGGAAGCAAGTCGACGAGCTTGATACATCTGAGGGACGGGAAGCTACGGAAGAGTACACCGGTAGAAGAGAATGACGTGTGCGATATTCGAGGGACAAGAAGCTGGGAGGAAGTCTGATCAAGAAGAAGGTCGGAGTTGGGTTCGGATAAGCTCAACTCCGGTTAACCAAAACATCACCTACTCAAACAAGATCAACTTGGAGGCTAATCTACTTCATGGGAGGCGCCTCTAAGAGGCTTGGAGGAACCCTCACGCCTTCATCTAAAAGGCTGATCTACTTCATGGAAGACACCTCTAATGGCTTGGGAGGTATTTCACATGAATAGTTTGAAGGCGCCTTTAAGATCATTAAAGGCGTCTTCAACCGAGCATATCCATTAGCAGTGATCATTGAGTTAAGGATAAAAGTTTATCCTCTTGGAGACGCCCTGGATCCTCTTAGAAGCGCCTCTAAGCAACGAATAGGTTTTTCCAAGGGCTAAAAAAAAAACCCGGAGCTAGAAATTTTACAATAACTGAACTACAAGTCTTGTAATTACTTCCTAGTCATTCTTGTGAGCTATCAACATCTGTAAGAGGCTACTCCGCCTTTAACAAAAGAGTTTTTATAGTGGAGCACTTTCAAAGCCTTAGATTAATAACCACCTAGGTTGTAACTAAGTAATTCCTCGCCTCTTCTTTATTTTAGTTGTTTAGTTTATTTTTATTTAAATTAATTATGCTTTCTAATTAAAGTCCCAAGAATGAAAAAGGGGTTATTTTATTTCTACAGGCAATTCACCCCCTCTTGCAGATCGCACTGGGACCAACAATTGGTATCAGAGCGAGAACGCTTCAGAAAGACTAACCGCTGACTGAAACAAACAAGATGATGACCGAACTAAGTATCTACCCGTAGAAGTTCGAGGGGGAGTTCGCCCTATGGAAAAAAAGTGAATGGAGGCATTTTTTTAAAACTGATTTTGAAGTTTTATTAATAATCAAATACGGTTTTATAGCTCCAAAAGATCAAAATGGCGAAGAAAAAGAAGAGTACCTTTGGATAAAGAATGAGCAAATGGACTTTGTGACAAATGGACGAGTTGAATTCCACCTACTAAGCATGCTACCACCTCAAGAAATCAGTAAGATCAGCACCTACAAATTAGCAAAGGAACTTTAGGAGAAGTTCCTAGAGCTACATGAAGGAACATCCGAAGCAAAGCTCGTGAGATGGGACTTGCTCCGGAACCAACTAACAAACCTCTGGCTAAAAGAAACAGAATCAGTAGCGCAACTGCACACCAAACTGAAGGAGTCGATAACTGGACTCACAAACTCAGAGAAAAGATAACAAATCAAGATTCACTAAAGTACGCTTTGAACGCTTTCCCTAGAGCACAAGAATAGACGTCCATAGTTGACTCCTACTATATTTCTAAGGATCTAGAGGAAAGTTCATTAGAAAGTAGTTCATTAGAAAGTTTATTTTCGACTTTAGAACTTCGCGAATCTAGATGTGTAGAATTAAAGAAGGAGCCAAGTCACATAATTATCCCGAACGTGAACGGATGATCCAGACTTCAAAGATGAGAAAGACATATTTTAATTATTAATTGTTGAATAAGTTATTTCGAGAAATCATGTAAAATGTTCTCTAATATATAGTTCCTTTAATTACATATTTTAAATTACTTTGATTATGATATATAATTAATTGTTTTAATATATATTTGAGTTTTTAAGTTAATGTAAGAGGGAGAGTCCAAATGGTCAAATCTATAGTTTTGCCCCAGGCCTAATTTTTCTCAGGACCACCCTGGCGAAGAAGCACCTTCGAAACAAAAGAAAAGTTCAATGCTACAACTGTCAAGAAGAATGACACATCAAAAACAACTATCCTAAATTAAAGAAGAAGGAGAAAGACAATAGCAAAAGACCGACGAGATCGAAGAACAAGACCTTGAAGGTGATATGAGACAAATCATCGTCATTAGAATTGGAATTAGAAGAGTATACTGAATTAGCCTTGATGACAGACCACTAGAGGAATGATGAAAGTTCTTCAAAAATGAGTATCGATGAGGGGGAGGATCTTCAGAAAAAAGCAGCAATGAAGACGAAGCATTGGACCACGAGGTAAGTGAGGTACGAGCCTTACTTCCTGAAGAATATTTTAAATTTGTTAAAATACATTCCAAAAATATACTAAAATTAGAAAATGGAAATGCTAAGTTAAAATTAAACTTAGTAATTCATGTCCTTTAATAATGTATGATAAGTTAAAAATGGAAAATGAAAACTAAAAACACAAATAGAGAACCTGAAAAATGACTATGCATGCATGCTCAAATGTTTTTCAAAAATCAAGGTTTAGAAATTATGACAGAATTAACTAGTATATTAGAAATCATAAGGGACAAATAAGCAAGATCCCTAAGAATTATATACCACTAAAATTTCTAGTGAATCCAGTAGGTAGGAATCTATAGATTTCAAAATCCATTCTAGATTAAATTTCTAATTTTTTGTTAGGATAAAAATTATTTGACATAGAATTTTTTTTTAATAATCTTCTATTTGAATTTACTGTTAAAATTTTCTAAACTAATAGAATAATAGTGTTTTTATTGAGGAAAATTTTATTCAGAATTTTTTGATAAATAATAAAGTTTTAGGAATTATTTTCTAAAAAATTAATGTTTAATATTAAAAATTTAAGAAAATAAAAGCTTGAAAACTTTAATTTTTCCTGCCATTAAACAATCTATTTTACATATCCAGAAAAATTAGCAAAATGTTAGAGTTGAAAATATATGTTTAAAAATTTATTTTCAAAAATTAGGTAATTTTCCTATAATAAATCATTTCTGTTAGATTAAATAATATCTTTCTATAAAAAATTTTCTACTGATCTAGCTTATTCTGTTTAAGTTTGATAAAAATTATTAGAATTTTTTAAAATCGAAAAGTAATTTTTAAATTATTTGTGTCAAAACATAAGATTAATTAATATAAAAATATTTTTAAAAATTATTTTTGAAAAATATTAACCTACTGGTACTTCTTATTATGCACCCCCTAAAAAAATTTTCAATTTTTTCTAATAGCTTATTTTATTTTTTCCTATTTTTTTACGTGATTAAAGGGGAAGAACTAGGTATATAAGTTAAGGGGAAGAACAAAAGATTAATCAGCAAAAAAAGAATATTTTTAAAAATTATTTATGAAAAATATTAGTCTATTGGTACTTCTTGTTATGTACCCCCATGAAAAATTTTCAATTTTTTATAATATTTTATTTTATTTCTATTTTTTATGTGATTAAAGGGGGAGAACTAGGTATATAAGTTAAGGGGGAGATGTGATAATTGAAAATTTATTCCTATACTTATTTGCAAAGTAATTATTGTCATTGAAATTTTCTTCACTTATTTATTGCATTTTGTTTTAAGTATCTTTACTGCATATCAAAAATGAGGAGATTGTAAGTACTTCGTTAAAGTTTTGATGTGGTCAACAGAGTTAAGTCTTGTTTGTGTTTGATGTCTTGTGTCTAAGTGTGCAGGAACTTAAGAGCACAAGAAGTCAAGCGGAAGACGCTATAGACGAGAAGGATGGTGCGGAAAGTGAGTTGACAAGTTTGGTACATCCGAGGGACAATAAGTTGCGGAAGAGTACACCGGTGGATGATAAGAACGTGCGCGACATTTAAGGAATGAGAAGTCAAGAGGAAGTATGCTCGAGAAAAAGGTTGAAATTAGGTTCGGGTAAGTTCAACTCCGGTTAACCAAAGAATCATTTACCTGAATAAGATCAACTTGGAGGTTGATATGCTTCATGGAAGGTGCCTCCCAGAGGCTTAGAGGCACCTTCGCGCCTTCGTCTAGAAGGTTGATCTACTTCATAGAAGGCGCCTCCAATGGCTTAAAAGGTGTCTAGAATGAATAGTGCGATGGCGCCTTCGAGGTCATTGAAAACGCCTTCAACCGAGCATATTCGTTAGCAGCGACCATTGAGTTGAGGATAAAAGTTTATTCTCTTGGAGATGCCTCTAAACAATGGATAGATTTTTTCAGGGGTTATAAAAAGATCCATGGAGCTATGAATTTTACAATAACTGAACTACAAGTCTTGTAATCACTTTCTAGTTTTTCTTGTGAGTTGGCAACTTCTGTAAGATGTTACTCCGCCTTCAACAAAGGAGTTTTTGTAATGGAGCACTTTCAAAGCCTTGGATTAATAATCACCTAGGTTATAACCAAGTAATTTTACGTCTCTTCTTTATTTTAGTTGTTCAGTTTATTTTTATTTAAATTGATTGTGCTTACTAATCAAAGTATAAATAATGAGAAAAGAGATTTCTACAAGCAATTCACCCCCCTCTTATCAGTTGCACTTGGATCAACATAAACGAGTTGAGAGCATATCATTTACCTATATGTATATGATCCTGTCTGAAAATGGTGGAGATGGCGCATTGGGTAAGTGGTTCTGTTATTGACTGGGAGATGACTCTACAAGGGAGAAATGATGACGTCTGGCACTCCTTTAGGCTCCTCTCTGCGCACACTCGAAAGAGCAAATAGAATATTAGGGCGAGAACCAGGGATGGGGTCTCTGGTATAGGTCCTCCAACACTCAAGTCAGTACGATGGCCGAGTGAAAAGTGGAGAGGATGAACAGTAGATGCAAGTGCGTAATGTAAGTATGCTTAGGATGTATTACGTACCTCGCCAACGGAGAAAATCTTTTTTTATATCACCTCTCATAACCTCCACAATAATGAGGAGACCAGGAATATTCAATGTCAGAAGATGTCAAATATTGGAAGGTGTACAGTCTAGAATATGTACAGTTATCGTCCGAGGAATCTTCTATTACATGTATATGAACAGTCTCGTGTAACCTCCGCAGGAATGATAGAAGCTGCATAGTCACCCTCATAAAAAGGTTCTATTACAGGTATGTGCATATTTCAGAATAATCCCTAATAAATAGTTATTATTTTGATAGTTTGTTATGATTTCCTGATAATGTTGTCTTCAGGAGGTAGTCGTAAGTACCCCAAATTGGTTTTGATATGGTCAACCAAGTCAAGTTAGGTCTTGTTGTGTTTGATGTCTTGTGTCTAAGTGTGTGGGAGCTTAGGAATACAGAAAATCAAGTAGAAGACGCGGCTAGCAAGAAGGATGACATGAGAAGTGAGTCGATGGGCTCAGTGCATCCGAGGGACGAAGTGTTGCGGAAGAGTATACCGGTAGACAAGATGGGCATGCATGACATTCGAGGGATGAGAAGCTGGGAGGAAGCCTACTCAAGGAGAATGTCAGAGTTAGGTTCAGGTGAACGGCTAAATGATCACCTAAGCAAGCATAAGGAAGAGTTAACCGTTTAAAAGTTGACTAGACAGACTGGAGGCACCTCCAAGCGACTTGGAGGCACCCTGGATGAAGCTGAAGGTGCCCTCACACATGTTCAAAGGAGGTGCTCTGAAGCATCTTGGAAGTGCTCTCAAGGAAGTTGAAGGTGCCCTCAAACACAGAAAGCTATTAGTTAGTCGTTGGCTAACCATTGAGTTGTAGATAAAGTTTTATCCACTTGGAAGCGCCCTGGAGTGCTTTGGAGATGCCTCCATCCAATGATAACTTTTTCTAGGAGGTATAAAAAATCTACTGGAGTTAGGAATTAATCAACAACTACTGTATTCAATTCCTAGTTAATTTCTGAGCTATCAAAGAGTGTAAGAGGTGTTAATATTAGTCATAGTATCAATTATGAGATGATTATAAAGGGCTCCATTTGTATCATATTTCATTATTAATAAAAGACAAATGTAGTTATTATATTTATTCAATTCAGTGCCGAATGAATAAGTATAATAATGTCATAGAGTAGGAGATTCTAATCTGCAACATATCAATTGGTTGAATTGATAGTGAGATATTATAGATATACATAGAACACTACTCTTAACTATTCATAATCAAGCATTAATATGCAAGGACAATATTAATGCATTAAGACTAGCATGTAGGTCAACGGATGACTTAATCTCACAAGTCATGGATATGAGATATCAGGTTGACACTATTAGTACCCTAAGGTAGTTTTTGATGTGATTAAACAAGTTAGGTTAGGTCCTATTGTGTTTAACCCTGTGTCTAAGTGTGAAGGAACTTAGGAGCATAGGACGTCGAGCAAAAGATGTGGCTAGCGAGAAGGACGGCACGGGAGAGAGTCGACGGACTCGGCACGTCTGAGGAATGAGGTGCTGCGGAAGAGTACACTGGCGGACGAGAAGGAAGCGTGTATTTTTTTCGAGGGACGAGAAGCCGGAGCAGAAGATTGTTCGAGGAGCAAAAGACGCAGCTAGTGAGAAGGTCAGCACGAGAGAGAGCAACGGGCTAGGTGGGTCAGAGGGACGAAGAGCTGTAGAAAAGTACGCTGGTGGGCGAGAAGGAAGCACGCGACGATTCCGAGGGACGAGAAGCCGGAGCGAAAGCTTGCTCGAGAAGGTCGGAAGTTGGGTTTGGGTGAGCCCTATTCCAGATGGTTGAGATCACCCAAGCAAGAGGAACCAGAGCGAAAGATCCAAACCGAGGTGACCGTAACCGGAGCGGAAGGCCCGGACTGAAAAAGTCAATGTGGTTGACTTTCTAGGTCCGAGCGCCCGGGATCGAAGTTTATCCGGATCACGTTTGACCGGGATCCGTTACGAAGGGGATAAAAATTTTTCCCCCTCCAGGCGCCTGGAACCTTTCCAGGCGCCCCAAGCAAGGTTATATAAGCAACCTTACTCCCAAAGCTTGAGAATAACAAGAAAGATCAATACAACATTTATACGCACTTCATTTTTTATTTAGCTTTTTGTTTCTGAGCGTTCACTACTGTAAAGAAGCTTCTCCGCCTAAAGGAGAATTGTTAGTGCACTTTTTCGTCTTGGATTAACAACCTCCCCGGTTATAACCAAGTAAGTCCGCTGAGTCTCTGTCTTTTAGTTTCTTAATTATTTTTATATGCAGGTGTTCTTTTAATTAAGTTATTATAAGACAAGAAAAGTTGTTTTGTTTATGTACAGAGACTATTCACCCCCCTCTAGCTGGCCGCCAAGGGTCTTAACAGACACATGGGTACATATTAGAGAATATATACTGAATGTCCCACCATGAGAATGTTTCATGGATTGTTATACGAGTGTTATAAACATTCTCATGTGACTATTGGTATGAATAGTCCTTAAACCTGAAGCTACTACGGTTCTCTATATAAAGCGTTGTATACTTTGGTATCGACAAATATCACCTGTAACAGGATAGACTATAAAGTCAATCACTGGGTATGCAATAACTTATGCGGAGGGATGTGAGTGATGTAGATGAGATCTATCCCTTCCATATGACGGAAGCGATATCTATGGACTCCTTGATTAGTAAGACACAAGAATACATGATCATGCTCAAATGAGTCAATATGTGATATTGAGTTTATTTGTTTTAGTGTGTCTACTTAGAGATCAAGAAACACAAAGATTGATAAGAGGATGACACAATTTATGCCTCATTGATCAATCTAGATATCAAGGATAGAAGGATCAAATCATACAAGATAATAGCCACAGAAAGGTTAAGTCGGATCTCGACATTCTCGTTACTTGGGTAACAATGAAGTCTTGCTAGATGTCACTCATTGCTTATGTATCTAAATGTTGATTTAGATATATTGTCAACGTTATGAGAAACTATTGAGTCACACACAAAGAACAAGTAGATTTAGAGATGAGTTCATATGATGAATCATTGGATTAAGTCTAATTCGAATTGGACTCATTGAGTTAGACTCAATTGGATCTAATTATTGGATTGAGTCCAATTCAAACTAGACTCATGGAGTCAATTCGAATTAATGGAATGGTGTTTCATTGAATTCAAAATTGTATGAGAATCAATGAGTTAGATTTATTTGGTGAACTTTTTTTTTATTTCAAAAAAGAAAAACCTTACTAGAAGGGGCCAAGCCTGACCTTCTAATAAAGTTTATTACAAAGACTCAAGCTACTTGTCAATAAAAACTACATTAATGACAATCAACCCCATTAACTTTACATATCTCAAACTCAAACCTCAGAAATTCATAATCCAACACTAATATATAAACCAGCACAAGAATGCCCTGAGCATCCTAGATACCAACTCAAAGCACCATCCTTCCAACAAGTAGGTACCATTTACACATTGTCGAAAATAGATCAACTCTCCATAGGTTACACAAGAAAAAGATTGATACTCTATAAAGAGCCCAGCAGCACCTATTCCAAATTGTACCATTCAATAATGTACCACAGAAACATATGCTCCACCAGAGCTTACACATAAATTTCTAGAATCAACATCTTTTGAAGCGAAATATGAAACCTCCAAATCACCACCATATTTGGAAACAAGCATGCAGTAAATCCCCCTTCAAACAATGAACCCAAGAACTCCACACATTCGCACCTCCAATTTATACGCATAAAATTAACCAACAACTCCAGATAACTCAATAATACCTTACCTTCATACCATAAACCTCCGAGTTCCACAGCAACCACCCAAACATAAAGAAAGATTATCAGAGCATGAAAGCAACCGAAGCCAGCACCAATAGGCCTCCATAAAAACAATTATTCTCCAATATACACCTGCAATCTGAGGTAGCTATAGCACCTGCACCTTTACTCAAAAATAAAAAGCACCAATAAAGCCGAAAGCCACCAATGAATCACCAATAGCATTCACATCTGCAACCTATTATATATACAAAAAACTCAGACCCCTTACAAGAAACTTGAATATAAGGCAAACCAATTTGATCCACCTTACAAATGCCAAACAAAAGTCTATCTACATCAGTGTTAAGCATAAATCTGTCCACAGTAAAATTATAAGCTTGATTCACAAGATAATCAGCCGTTGCATTAGCTTCTCTATAAACATGCCAAAATAAAATATGATACTTCCCCATAATGCCTCTAATTTTAAGTAGTAGATTACAAAATTCCCAAGGTACGTTGGAAGACCGAAGCATCTTCAGAGCCACTAAAGAATCTGGTTCAAACCAAACTGAAAAGAGTAGGTTCTCCACACATAACTCCAACCCTTTTAGAATAGCTATCAATTCTGCCCTAACATTAGAGCCCACACCAATTGTTCCATTCTTTGCCATAACAATATTACCACCATGATCACGAACAATAACCCTATAAGAGGATAAACCCGGGCTCCCCTTCGAACAACCGTCCATATTCAACTTGAATCCACCAACACTCGGCTTCTTCCAATACGCCAACGAAATAGTATCTAAGGACTGCACCCTCACATTAATCTCGAAGCCCCGAGCAGCTGATACACGCCCCTTCCAATGTTTTTGTTTGATAAGGCCAACAACCATTCCATATGAGATATATTGACCAATCCTCCAAATTATTTTAGGCACAGCCGGTTTTAAACCACGATGCCTAGCATCATTTCTAGCAGTCCATAAAAATCATATAATCAAGAAAGGCATAGACTCCCGGATATGTCCACCATGAGACCAAGCTGAACCCACCATCCAACTTTCAAAAACCAAAAATCTGTCCACACCAAACAGCTGAGCAAAATAACACCAAACCCCCTTTGCAACAGCCCAATAAAAAAAATAAATGATCTCATGACTCCTCAAATTTGCAGCAATAACACTTAGATGCTAGCCGAACACCCCTTCGTTGTAAAATTACATCCACAGGTAGACGTCGCCTCAAAAACCTCCACACAAACACCGACATGGTAGGAAGAAGCAATATACTCCAGACAACTAAGTATATCCCAGCCGTCTGCTCAACATTCCGAGCACAATTCCAAGCAGATTTTAAATAACACTTACCATCCAAAGAGGGCTTCCAAATGATACTATCCAGAGCACCTGAGTTCACACGCCCAACCAACACCTCAACACCACCAGTAGCCTGCACCGTAAAATTATGCACACCCTCAATATGCACCCCAAAATTCTGCACGCCCGACCCCTGCACACTTGCATTCTGCACATCCACATATTGCATACCACTAATCTGCCCCCATCACTCAGCCTATCCGTATTTTATCCACCAGCAGACTGCACTCCAATAATCTCCTTAATCAACTCTACTAGCACACAATTTTGTAGTTTAGCGACATCCCTTTTCAGATTGTTCATAAAATCTGTAACCCTACAAGTCGGATTCCCCACCACCTCACACAATAGAGACAAAGGACCCCGATCCAACCAAGTGTCATACCAAAAGTTAAGTCTCCCACTACCAATAATCCAACCAATATGCCTCTCTACACAGCTACGAAGTTTAATCAACCGGTGCCAACATGGGGAAACATTACCCTTTAGTAAAACAACGCTTGGCGGCACCGCGACACAATACAATCTAGCCAAATACACTGTCCAAGAGGCCCTATGTTCCCTAAATTGAAACCATAGCTTCATGGCTATAGCTGTGGCCACATCCAAAAGTCGTCGCACACCCAAGCCACCCTCCAACTTTGGTTTACAAAGATCTGCCCAAGAAATCCAATGCGTTTTCTTGTTTGAGCTCAATGCCCCCCAGAAGAAGTTTGCAAACAACATTTCTACTTTATGTAGCACTGACAATAGAGGAAGGAGAACCTGTAAAAGGTAACAAGGCGGTGAGGACAACACAGTTTGAATAAGGAGCAATTGACTTCCATGTGAGAGCCTCAAAATATTTCATCCATGGAGTTTCCTTCTAACATTCTCAATTAATGGTTGAAAATACCCTGCTTTTCTATTCCCAACAAAAAGAGGAGTCCCCAAATATATAATAGGAGGATGCCCTTCAACAAAACTCATAGTAGCAGCAATAATATTTCGACGAGCAATAGAAATTCTTTTCGAGGGAAAAAACCGACACTTAGAAGCATTAATGAGTTGTCCCGAGCAACTCTCATATGTCTTCAAAAAATCTTTAACTCTCTTAACACAGTCAATAGAACCATTCATAAGAATCATAATATCATCAGCATATGCTAAGTGGGATAAGTTAAAGTCACAACCAATATAGAAGAATAATTTGGAAACTTTATAAACAAAGCATCCAGCCCTCTCGAAAGGAATTCTGCCGCAATTACAAATAAAAGAGGGGAGATGGGATCCCCTTGCCTTAGCCCTCTCCTTGCTGAAAAAAAACCTGCCATATGCCCATTAATTAGGACAGAGAACCAACAATATGCAATACAATGTTCGATAAGCCCAATAAAATCATCCGAAAATCAAAAGCAGCCATTATTTTAAATAGGAACCCCCACTAGACTCTATAATAAGCCTTGACCATATCTAGTTTCAAAATTAAATTCTCACCTCACACATGGTAATTTAATTTATGATTGAACTACTCTTGGGCCAATAGAATGTTATCCGAGATTAATCGTCCTGCAACAAAGCCACATTGCAATGGGAAAATAATTTTCCCTAACAACAACCGCAACCTAGAAGCAATCAGCTTAGAAATGATTTTATTCGAAACATTGCATAGGCTAATGGGTCGAAAGTCTTTCCACTATTGTGCACCTTCCACTTTAGGGATCAGCACAATGGTGGTGGTCGCCATTCCCTTTGGAAAGGGACTCCCTTTAAAGAAATCCAGAATCACTCCATAAACATCTTCTTTAATAATCTCCCAACAAGCAATGTAAAATTCCATCAAAAATCCATCTGGACCAGCAACACTATCTTTCCTCATGTCCCAAATGGTTTGCCTCACCTCCTCAATAGAAGACAAGGCACCCAATGCCAGATTGTCCCTAGCGTCCACCACCAAAAGAATATTGTCCAAATTCACTACATCACAGCTATATTCCTCGCCCGTAAGTAGCTTCTCAAAAAACTTAGTACCTGAGGCTTAAATAAGCTCTTGCTTATCCAAACACACACCGTCCTCCTAGATTCGGAAGATTTTGTTAGCCATCCTTCATTTTTGAACCAACCCATAGAAAAATTTAGTGTTCCTCTCCCCCTCTCCAATCTACTTCACTACTACCTTTTGTTTCCAAAAGATCTCCTCCATGTTTAGAGTTTGAAAAAGAAGGGTAACTCTTAGCCCTATGCAGCTTATTTTCTTCAGAAGGATCCATATCAAACGCCTTCTCCGCCTCCGAAAAATTCTCCTCAGTATTCTTCACTTTATCATGAATATTGCCAAATACATCAAAGTTCCACCATTTTAAGTGAGCCTTCAACCTCTTTAATTTAAATTGTAATTTATGAAGTCTAGAACCAGCACAAGGTAACATTCAGTTTAACCGCACAGTCAATATAAAATTATGGTGTTTGATCCACATATTCTGAAATCTAAAGGTAGCAACCGGTTTAGAGAAATTAGGAAAGGAAATAAGCAAAGGGCAATGATCCGACACAACCCTGCTTAAGTGTTCCACCCTAACAAAGAAATCATGAATACCCTAGGAAGAAGAGATAAGAACTCGGTCCAAACACTTCCAAATTGTGTTATTAGTCCAAGTGAATTTATCCCCCACAAAACCAGCATCCAACAAACCCGCTAGCATAATGAACTCATTAAAGTCATCCAACAGACCCATACGAGAAATAGAGGCCCTAGAATGCTCACTTGGACTTGAAACAACATTAAAATCTCCTCCCACCAGACAAAAAGTATCACCAATAGGTTTGACTTCTAGTAGTTTCTCCTAAAGGACAACCCTAGCCACCCTGGTACACTTAGCATATACCACCGTTACCAACATATTAATAGGAAAAATATGAGAAGATAATTCAAGATGCAAAAATTGCTTATGATCAAACAACACCTTGCAGTCTATGTTAGAAACATATAGAAACCAGATTTTCCTAGAGCAATTTGAAATAGCATACCCAAAGGTCAGTCTTCTAGTAATAAAATTCTCATCTATTGCTATAAAAGATTCAAGAATTCCCAAGAAATTTAAATGATAGTACATTTTCAAAAAGAGTACTCTCCGAAGGGAAGCAGCATTACCTATTCCCCTAATATTCCATATCATGCCAGACATTTTAAAACCTGAAAGAGGAAGAAGTTGTTGGACCGCTGGGCCGGCTAGAAGGGGGAGCTGAATAACTTGCAAAAAAAAAAAACACAACCCTTCTCAATCTTTCAACAGAATACTTGCATAAATTATAACTTAAACAGAAAAACAGAAAAGACGAGGCACACCGGGATTTACTTGGTTACAACCAGGGAGGTTGTTAATCCAAGGAGAATGTAGCACTAAATACTCCTTCAGGTGGAGAAGCCTCCTACAACGTTGAAGCGCAAAACAGAGAAGATAATCTAGAAATTGAGCGTACAAGTGTTGGAAATAAATTGCTTGAGTTGATGAAAAGCTTCTGGACCAAGGCTGTATTTATAGCCATGTCGGGGCGCTCCGAAAGAGTTCGGGCACCCTAGGGGGATAAAACTTTATCCCCCAACGTTTAGATCAAAATTGACACGATCTTGGTCAAAGTTCAGGTTCGGGCGCCTCGGACAGTTCCGGCCACCCCGGCTGGGAAAGTCAACCTCGTTGACTTTTTTCAGCCTGGGTCTTCTGCTCCGGCTCCGTTCGCCTCAGACCGAGTCTTTCCGCTTGCTTGGGTGATCTCTGCCATCCGGAATAGAGTTCACCCGAACCCAACTTCCAGTCTTCTCGAGCAGGCTTCCGCTCCGACTTCTCGTCCCTCGGAATCGTCGCGTGCTTCCTTCTCGTCCGCCAGTGTACTCATCCATAATTTTTGTCCCTTGGTCATACCCCATGCTGACCTTCTCGCTAGCTGTATCTCTTGCTCCCCGAGCAGTCTTCCGCTCCGGCTTCTCGTCCCTTGGAACCACCGCACCCTTCCTTCTCGTTCGCCGGTGTACTCTTCAGCAGCGCCTCGTCCCTCGGACGCACCGCGTGTCGTCCTTCTCGCTAGCTACGTCTTCTGCTCTACTACCTGTGCTCCTAAGTTCTTGCACACTTAGACACAAGGTTAGAAATACACAGGACTTAACTTAACTTGTTGATCATGCTAGGATCGTTCGTACTCGGCTAGAGAGGGGGGGTGTGAATAGCCGACCCCAAATCGTCGTTTCTTTCTACAAAATGTGTTAGCGCAGCGAAAAATACAAAGAAACGAAAGAGAAGAAAACCAAACCTTAACACAAGGATGTAACGAGGTTCGGAGATTAGGGCTCCTACTCCTCGGCGTGTCCGTAAGGTGGACGAGTCCAGTCAATCCGTCGGTGGATGAGTCCCCGGAGAACCGGCTAATACAATATACTCCTTGTGGGTGGAGAAACCTCGCCACAAACGTTTGCAACAGCAAACAAAGAGTACAAGAACAGTAAGAAAAGCAATACAATATGAATACAATAGCACTCTACCAATTGCTTGCTTTCTTGTCGACTGGAGGTGAAGCAGCAACTTCACAACCCAAACGCAGCAGCTTGTCGACGACTGGAAGCTCACGCGAAGCTTCGGAGGCGAGCTCAATCAAAGCTCAGTTGAAGCAGAAGCTTTAGCAGCAGAAGAACAGAAGTTCAAGGAAAAGAGAAGAAGTTCTTGTAGCAACGAAACCCTGTAGCGTCTTTTATACTTGCGAAGAAGACAGCGAAGAAACTAGCCGTTGCGTCACAACGGCTAGAACCCTGATCGGTCTATGGACCGATCAGGCAACATCCTGATCGGTCTGCAGACCGATCAGGGAAGAAGCCTTCGCTTCTGTTCCGTCCCTGATCGGTCCATGGACCGATCAGGAAACATCCTGATCGGTCCACAGACCGATCAGGGAACCTTCTGATCGGTCCGTAGACCGATCAGGCTTCTCTTCTCTGTTAGTTTGCCACTGATCTCCTTCTGATCGGTCTCGGACCGATCGAGATAACTCATCGATAACCATCTTGATCGATCGGTCACCGGACCGTCGGATGAAACCATGTATCATTGGATCGATGCGGCCCGATCAAACTTCTCGACCCTAAACCTAAGGCTTCCACACCAACATCCGGTCAACCTTGACTGTTGGTACATCATGCCTAACATCCGGTCACTCCCTTGACTGCTAGCACTCGCCAAGTGTCGGTCAATCCTTTGACCCACTTAGACTTTCCACACCGGATGTCCGATCATCCCTGATCCATCTGGATTTTCCTCTTCGTGCCAAGTATCCGATCACTCCCTTGACCTACTTGGACTTTCCAACACCAGAAGTCCGATCATCCCTGATCCATCTGGATTTTCCCTTGCCTGGGTTCACTCACCAGGACTTTCACCTAGCTTCACTCACTAGGATTTTCACACTGCCTAACATCCCAGTTAGGACTTTCTCACTGCCTGGCTTCACTCACCAGGACTTTCCAACTGCCTAACATCCCAGTTAGGACTTTCCCACTGCCTGACTTCACTTACCAGGACTTTCCAACTGCCTAACAACCCAGTTAGGACTTTCCCACTGTCTGGCTTCACTCACCAGGACTTTCCACACTGCCTAACATCCCAGTTAGGACTTTCCCACTGTCTGGCTTCACTCACCAGGACTTTCCACACTGCCTAACATCCCAGTTAGGACTTTCCCACTGCCTGGTTTCACTCACCAAGACTTTCCCTCGTGCCAAGCTCCCTGCTTGGACTTTCCGCGTGCCAAGCTACCTGCTTGGACTTTTCCCCAATCAGGTCAACCAGGTCAACCTTGACCTAAGGTTGCACCTACAATCTCCCAAACACCTATTCTTGTCAAACATCAAGAATACAACTCTCTTCTCGTCAAACATCGTCAAACATCAAAACACAACTCGAGTCAGGTCAACTCGAGTCAGGTCAACCAGGTCAACCTTGACCTAAGATTGCACCAACAGATCACACCAAAACAACCTTGGGGTTCCAACAGAACCTCTCTGTGCATTAGTTTGAATTCTAGTGACGCATTGAGAAACACTAGAAGAATCCTTAACCGGGCCATTCAGAGTACAACCAGAAGTACAAGGGGCATTACTAGACACCCCCGATAAGGAGGAAGACCGTTGCACAAGTGTAGCTATGTCCTCCTCAATGCCAGCCTCCTCCACAAAAGTCTTAGACAATTCATTCCTCTCTGACTCCTCTGGCATTGTCCCAGTAGATGCAGACAATTCAGGATCATTTCCCTACACTTGAGCCCCACTTGAAGGCAAAGCCACTGAGGAAACACCAACTCTGTCATGCAGAGTATCAGTCGATAATATGAGTCCCTGGACTTCAGAAAAACCAACACGCCCCGGTCGTTTACCTATGGATGTCGAAAGACCCCTTGTAAGCGCCAGATGTTCAAAGTTTGATACCAAGGCCGCCACATTCAGGTCTGGAACCAGCACCTTTTGTTTCAGCATCTGCACACTGTTTTTTGCACTGGTAATGTCACTGATTGCTCCCTTGTAACACTTTGTCCAACGACCTGCAACTTGGGATGTGTATCCACAACCTGTGGAACCACGTTAGTGCTTGGTTGCCCTTGAAATTCTCCCTCCTCAAGTTCCCTAACTTCCAAATTCCCAGAATTCAAACCCTGCACACAATGCTACCCATCTCCAACTTATGCACTGTAGGCAGCATCAGAACCTTCTTTATTCACATTTGACTCCACAAAACCCTCCAAACATCATCGACCTCCTCCTCTAAATCAGCCAATAGATTGAAACTATTTTTTTTTATAGCAGCTTGACCCCCTGAAGCCCCCTTCTTTTGAATCCAAATTGGCATCTCTGTCACCCTAATGTTAACACCTTCATCGCTTGGACCAGTACGATCAGTAACCACCTCTTTCTCTTTTCTAGTTGCAAGTTTTCTATTTAGAACCACCCTCAGATCTTCCCCTACACTAACAAGGTTCCTCTTTTCAGAGTTCCACATCAGCTTCGGCCTATTTCCAATAGCATAGCATTCCTCCTCCGAATGGCCCAAATGTAAACATTGGTCACAATACTTTGGATGTTTCTCAAACACAACTTATTAGAATCTTTTATCCTCGCCAATTCCGATCCAAAACTCCTCCACCTTCGGCTTCAACAAATCTATCTCAACACAAACTCGCGCCATAGACAATCTTGTTCCATCAGTCATGGCGTCATCTAGCTTTATGGGTTTTCCCCCAATCCGAGCTACAGAGTACAAAGAGTGTTTGTTGAACATATGAATTGGCATATCCGGAAATTGTATCCAAACAGGAAAGATTGAAGATTCAGCCGCATAAGAGAAGTAAGGAGACCATTTAAAAATCCTCAAAGGCATGCCAGCAATAAACCAGATACCCCCTGTCCACACTCGAGCCATGTCTTCATTAGAGGTGAGATGAATAAAAACGTATCCTGAACGCAAAAACCGAAGATTAAAGAGGCTAGACAGCCTGAAATTCTTGAAAGCTTGTAACACCACAGCATACGATGGTCGTTGGCCAGAAAATTTCCCAATCAAAGAAAAGCAATAGGGTTCAGCCATATGAGCCACCTCCTCCTTTGTGTAAAAGATGTCTGGCTTATTGTTATAGATCGTAGCCTGCTTGCAAGCATCACCGACATCCTCAAAGTTCTTCTTGACAGCACGTGGGGAAGCCGGTCGTAAAGCTGCCGTATAGGAGACTAGCCTCGTTGAATCCGCCACTTGTGAGTTCACCGGGAGAGGATCAGGAGGTTTAGGTGTGGAGGTAGAAGGGGAGGGAAGGTTTGGAGTTTCGGCGCCACGGGGAAGGGGGCGCCGACGGCCACGCCGCATGAAGAAGAGGCATACGCCCCCCTGAATCACCCTAAAAATATCGCCTAAAAAATATCGCCCTTGCCCGCTTCTTGGTAGAAGGTGACTTCTCTCATTGGGTGAACTTGAGTTCACCAAGGAAGATGAATGGTCAATTTTGAACCATTGTATTGAATGGTTAATTTTGAGTCATTGGATTAGAAGATCGAAGGGCAAAACCTTTTGGTATTCATGAGATGGATATAAATATGATTTATGGATAAATTTTTATTAAATGAAAAACCTTTTGTCTTCTTCTCTTCCTTCTTTCTTCTCTTGGCCGAAACTCACCTTCTTGGTTGCTAGCACAACCTTAGGTAATTTTCTTCTCCACTTCGTGAGTTTGTGAGACAAATGAAGGCTTGTTCGTGTGGATATCATAGAGGCGCCAACATGTGATCGTGTTGAGATCCAAGCTGTTTAGAGTTCGTGTGTACGCATCAAAGGTATACCTATCATAAAACTTAGTATATGTATTTGTATTTTCCCTTCGCATGGATCTTCTGGAAAAGAACTAGAAGTTTTCCACTGCGTTTTTGCGTGTTTAGCGCTTTAGTTCCTTACAAGAGGCTTCTCTGCCTTCAATGAAAAAGATTTTTAGAGTTTTTCACTTGTCTTGGATTAACAACCACTTAAATTGTAATCAAGTAAATTCTTTAGTCTCTTTTATATTATTATTTATTTTAATTATTTGTGTTTAATTAATTATGCATCCTTGCTAAAGCAAAAGCAAGAAATATTTTTCTAATTATGATTTCAAGGTTATTCATACACCCCCCCCCTCTAGTAGCCCTACGCGAACCTACAGTAGCCCAGCCAGATATTTAGCCGACCGAGGCAGCCCGACCAAATCTATGTTTGATTGGGTTTATAATGAGAATTTCCTTAGCCCTTATGCATTTGTCTTGAGAATACATATATGAAATAGAAACAGAGCCTTGTAAATCCGACCAACCTCATGTGATAGGAGATTTGTACCTTTAAACGGGGAGCTGAATCCCTATAAATCCAACCCACCATAGGGTTGGTCGGCTATATGCCGGTAGATTTTAATGCTAAAGATCTAATAAGTAATGAAGAGTCAACCCTCGTAAGTCCGATCAGCACTAGGACAGACCAACCGTATGATGGAATACTAACTCTCAAGGAAAAGGGAGCTCGCCCCCATAAGTACGATGATCTTGGGCCAATCGACCTTATTAGGACTGATAATATATAAGCTGAGAGTGATGTTGCAGAAGTGGGGAGCTGGGTCCCGTACATATGACCGACGTATTAAGACCGACTGGCCATACTTTTGGACGTCTGACTGGATCTTAGTCCGTCTAACTATATGTTGAGAGACTACCATTGAAGGGTGAGCTATCCGGTATACCTGACTAGCACATTAAGGTTGATCGGGTTCATTCTATATATCTAGACAATGAGTTGAGCGATAAGTCCTTCAAGTCCGATCGGTGAGGGTCGGATATACCGAGACTTATGCTTAATTAACAAATGAGAAGCTAGGTCTCCTGGATACGATCGGCTCTAAGGCCAACCGACTCTATGTTAGGTACCCTAATACTGAGAAGTGTAGTCTCTTATGTCCATCCAAATATTAAGTTCGACTAGCTCTTAAGTCCAACCGGCTTCATATTGAAGGCGTAAGCGTTGAAGGGCTAAACCCGGGCGAGGGTGACTCGTTCATTTGCATACGCTCTGACTCTAATCGCAACATCACCCTGACTTTGACTGCACCTCACCTTGACTTTGACTGTCGCATCACCTCTAGGACCACTGACAACATACCATATTAGTGTAGTGGTTGACACATAGGGTGTTACTACATAAGGTCTTTGTTAGTCCGCTGGTGGCCGGCAAGAGGGGGTGAACTGTTGGGAATTCGGGCCGCAAAAATCATTTTTTCGCGTTGCGGAAACCTCGATTCCCATACCACCGGATCCGTGCGAAGTAAAATTTTTGAAAACATTACGAGTACGAGTTTCTTATGCTAGTTCTAAACTAGGAGAAAGAATTTTACCCTTGATGCGAAGCCCTTCGCAATCCCGCTAGTCCTCGATTCACCGGATCTCAAAAGTGTCAAAGTAGACACTTCTCTATATGTATCCACACAAGCAAAAGATGGAGAGGCCAAACAAAAGGTGTAATAGCACCTATGAAGTGTTCGGCCAAGAGAGGAGAGGGAGAATAAAATTGAGAGCAAGAGGAAGAAGATGGAATGAATGCCTTGAATGAAAACAATTTCATTCACCACTAAAAGTGGCTGGCCACATTATGGCTTGTAACCCCCATGGAATATCAAGAGTCAAGTCTCTTGATCTCCTCCATGAGGTGGCATTTGGTCAAGTCAAACTTGACCAAATGAAGAAGCCTTGATGATGTGGCATTGGTCAAGTCAAAGTCAAGTCAAAACTTGACTCTTCATCTTCCTACTTAAGTCAAGTCAAACTTGACCACTTCTCTCTCTTGGTTGATATAATCTAACCATTGGTTCAAGTCAATTTTAATTTAATGAATCTCTATTTATTGAATTAAATTAATTAAATGAGTCTAAGTCCAAATTAGACTCACTTAACACGTGGACCAACTTGAGTCCAACTCAATTAGCCTAATTTGGATTACTTTTAATCCAATTTGGTTCATCATATGAACCTAATCCTTTAGGTTCATCAAATGAACCTAATCTCCATCTAATTGCCCTTTGTGTGTGACTCTATAGGTTCTTATAACGTTGGCAATGCTCCTAAACTCATTTAGAAGCATAAGTAATGAATGGTATCTAGCAACACATCATTACTACCCAAATTATAAGAATATTGAGATCCAACATCACCTTGTGACTACTAATTGTGACTCTTCACAATAAATGACAATGTCCTTCTATCCTAGACATTTAGATTGATCAATGTGAGGCATAGACCATGTCATCCTCTAATCAATCTAAATCTTGAACTCCAAGTATACTCACTCAATCAAATGAGCTCAATATCTCATATTGACTCATTTGGGCATGGCCATGCACTTCGTGGTCTCACTCTATCAAGAATATCGATGTCGCTCCCGTCATATAGGAGGGATAGATCCCATCTACATCACTCACATCCCTCTGCATAATTTGTTACATACCCAGTAATCACCTTTATAGTCCACCCAGTTACGGGTGACGTTTGACGAAGCCAAAGTACGTAACTCCTTATGTAGGGATCCATGGTGACTTCAGTTCCAAGGACTAGTAGTCATACTAATAGCCACATAAGAAAGTATATGACACTCATATAACGATCCATGACACTTTCTCATGGTGGGTCATTCAGTATACATTCTCCAATGCATACCCATGTGTCAACTTGATATCTCTATATCCATGACTTGTGAGATTAAGTCATCGAGTTGACCTACATGCTAGTCTCGTCGCATTAACATTGTCCCTAAATGTTAATACTCGACTAGGAATGATTAAGAGTAGTGTTCCCTATATCATCTCACTATCCGTTCAACTAACCGATTGATATAGGTAAGAACCCTCTACTCAAGGGCGCCATTATACTTAGTTTATTTGGCACCAATACAAGTAAGCATAATAACCAAAGAACTAAATGTCTTTATATATAAGAATATGATACAATGAGTCCATACAACAATCATCAAATGATTGACTCTAGGCTCTAACTAACATGAATTGCTTATCAATTAACAAAAACAACACCCCTCTCATTCTTTCAACTCTAATTAAAAGCAACAATAATAGTAAATTAAATTAACAACTAAAAAATATGAGGCACAAGATTTACTTGGTTACAACCTAGGTAGTTGTTAATCCAAGGATAATGAAAAAGCTCTAAAAGATCTCTTTCGGTGAAGGCGAAGAAGTCTCTTACACTCGTTAATTGCTCAAACAGTTGCTAGGAAATAAATATTAGAGTTGATCTTTATTTTTTAGGTCCAAGGATCTTTTTATAGCTCCTGAAAAATCTTATACGGGATTGGAAGGCGCCTCCAATAGGCTAGAAGGCGCCTACAGCGAGGCGCCAAAGGATAAATCTTTATCCTTTTGCAACGACAATATTTGCTTGGTCGAAGGCGCCTTCAAGTGGTTGAAGACGCCTTCTATGGTGGGTTGAAGGCACCTTCGACCCTGTTGAAGGCGCCTTCCCACTGAAAGGCACGGAGGTACCTTTAGCTCCTTTGAGGGTGCCTCTAGTAGCTCCGTAGCTCCCTTTTGGCTCTCTTACTGTTCCGATCGCTTGGGTGATTTCGGTCAACTGAAATAGGGTCGCCCGAACCAATTTCCTGACCTTCTCCTCGAATAGACTTCCTCCTTCCTCCCTGCCTTCTTGTCCCTCAGACCGTCGCACGCGTCCTTCTCGTCCGTCGATGTACTCTTCCGCAGCACCTCGTCCCTCGGATGCACCGAGTCATCGACTCTTTTCCCGTGTCATCCTTCTCGCTAGTTGTATTTTTCGCTCGACTTCCTGTGTTCCTAAGCTCCTACACACTTAGACACAAAGATCAAATACTAACAGGACATAACCTGATTTGGTTGATCACATCAAAACTACCACGAGGTTCTAACAGTCTTGGGGTCGAAACTCGACGTGTCCGAGCATACTTTCCCACATGCCTTGGCCACCTACACTAATAGCTAATAGTCTTCCATGATTTACCTCTTCACAGTTGGCCTCGAGACTGATTGGTGGGGGCACTGGGGCGAGCAAATCATCTTTTTACCACATATAGGAGGGCGGAGCATATCACTCCCTATATCAGCGGTGCATACCCTCATAAGGTTGGGGCATTCAAAATTGATATCGGCGCTTTGCCCTCTTAGTCCCAAATGCCACCGCTAATATAGGGGCAGAGCATACGTCCCGGGCAACTTATATATAGGAATGTTATATCGCACACCTACGCCACACACGAGCCATGACGGATGGTCCAACATGACAAGTAATTCGAAATATATATCTATAGAGTTTTGATACGTCGTACACTCCATGAGTAACACAACATTTTTTTATTTTGATTTTTTTTCGTTCTTAATATTATAACCTAACCTAATTTCTTACCATAAAAATTTGGTTGGCATAACCAAAAACTTTAATATATATATATATATAATTGATTACACTAATACAGTAATAATTGCACCAATAAATGACGAGCATGCAATAAACAGTAATAGAGTAAGGTTAGGAATTTGTGTATCTCCGGTCGAAGCATCGGGCGTGCCGACTATCATTAGAGAATTGATTGCCGCCCACGGTGCAGAGGCTCTCTGGCAAAATCCTCCCAAGATCCGACAACCTCTCGCGTCGTTCGTAGGTGCACTCCAAGACGAACGCCGCACTCGGACTCAACCTCAGATCGCAGAACCAAGCCTCAAAACTTGGAAAGAAGAAGAAGAAGAAGAAGAAGAAGAAAGCAGAGAACAAAGGAATGCTTTGCTTTTTTGGAGTGAATTGAGAAGGAGCAGAGGAAGTGTATTTATACACTTCGAAGCAGTGTACGCACCAAAGCGTACGTCGCTTTGCTTTCTCACGCGCGGGTGCGTCGCTTTCTCGCGGACAGAATCGCGATGCTTCGCTTCCTCACACGGACAGAACCACGCTGCTTTGCTTTCCTCACGCGGACAGAACCAAACCGGACCAGAGGTAAAAACGAACCGGGTGAACTAAACCGGACTGGCAAAAATGAACCGGGCAGCCCGAGGCCCACGAGCTGGGGATTTGTACCCCCCCTGCGCGCGATAATCGCGTGCGTCGCGCATGGTTTATGGATTTCCGGCTCGAACCCCCTGAAACCACCTGATTTAGGCTTGGCCCGCGCATGCGTGTAGGTCCTCCTTAACTTGACTAAGCTAGCATGGAAGACTTCCATATATAAAGCCTTCTAAGCTTCTTAACTTAGCAATGTGGAACCAAAAACAATGGGAATATTTTGAATTAAAATTCAACAATCCCCCACTAATTCAAATTATTTTGATCAAAAAATAAAGATATATTCTGAGGCTTGGTTGCAATGAGCTTTCAGTGAAAATACCTTCCGGTTTGAATTTTCACCTAAGTATATCAATCTTATTCACATAAGTTTGAAGAGAACTGAGTCTTGATCTTAAACATTTTATATGTGAAGATCAATTGGTAACAACTCATCACTGGCGACGGTTGAATCCTTCTGGGTTGGTGCATTACGGTCATGCCACCGAATCTTGTTTCATAAGTGCTAAGGAGAGTTGCCTAGACCCCCCACACTGCGGCCCCACAGTTACACTTACATAGGTGAGTTCTCCAAGGATGTACTGCAAGCATCCTGTCATTAAGACCTTGAACTCATTAAGAGCTCCTAAGCTCATCCTTACTAGCAGTCAAGCATCTATCCAGGGAAGAGACTATGAGATTACATCTCAATCAATTTGATGCTTACGATTCATCCTTATAGCTTGTTTATACCACATTGAACTTACTTCTTGGGATCTCCAATCAGATAGGTTTGGTTGCTGCTATAGATGAATCCAGGACAGGCCTCAGTCTCATTCCCTTACTGGATCTCTTGATTTTCTCAGAATCAAGCCCTTTAGTGAGTGGATCAGCAATATTGTCCTTTGAACTTACAAAGTCCAATGACACCACTCCAAGAGACACTAACTCACGAATAGAATTTAATCGTATTCGTACATGTCTCTTCTGTTTCTGGTTATACTTGGAGCTTCTAATCTGAGCTATTGTTGTTTGATTATCACAGTGTACTGAAATAGAAGGTATTGGCTTCATCATCAAGGGAATTTCATAAAGAAGACCCTTCAGCCAATCAGCTTCAGTTACTGTGGTATCCAAAGCACACAATTCTGCCTCAGATGTAGAATGAGTTATAATCGTCTGTTTAACATACCTCCAAGCAACTGCACCGACTCCAAGTGTAAAGACATAACCAGTAACGCCTTTACACTCAGCAGTGTCTGCTATCCAACTAGCATCACTATATCCCTCCAGGACTGCAGGGAATCTCTCATACCACAAGCCCAAGGATATAATGCCTTTTAGATATCTGAGTACTCTGTCTAATGCATCCCAATGCGTTCTGTTCGGACAGCTGGTAAACCTGTTCAATTTCGATATAGCAAAAGAAATATCAGGTCTAAAACAATTTGCTAAATATATTAGACTACCTATTATTTGTGAGTATCTTAATTGAGATACTGCCACACCACTCTTATTCTTGTGGAGAGTTTTTGAAGGATCATACGGTGTGACTACAGATTTAACTTGACTATAGCCATATTTCTCTAATACTCTCTCAATGTAGAGTGACTGAGAAATTGCTATTTCATCAGTTGATTGAGTCAACTTCAGCCCTAAAATCATGTCAGCACAATCCATATCCTTCATATCAAACTTACCACTTAAGAGAGCCTTAGTCTCATTAATAATAGAAAGGTTAGATCCAAACAGTAGAATATTATCTACATATAAACATAAGATAATACAATTATCACCTTTCATTTTAGCATACACACATTTATCAGAGTCATTCATTTCAAAGTCAAACGATAGCATAGCTCTATTAAATTTTTCGTGCCACTGCTTGGGGCTTACTTCAAACCATAAAGATATTTAACTAACCTACAGACTTTATTCTTATTTCCAGAAACTACATGCCCCTCAGGTTGATCCATATATATCTCTTCTTCAAGATCTCCATTAAGGAATGCCATTTTGACATCCATTTGATGAACCTCAAGATGATATATGGATGTCAATGCTATCAACACTCAGATTGTAGTAATTCTAGTAACAGGAGAATAAGTGTCAAAATAGTCAATCCCTCTTTCTATTTAAATCCCTTAGCAACTAGGCGGGCTTTGAATTTATCTACTGACCCATCAGGTTTTAGTTTTCTTTTAAACACCCATTTACAACCTATAGTGTTACACCCAGGAGGTAAATCTACCAACTCCCAAGTGACATTAGAGATAATAGAGTCCATTTCACTTTTAATGGTCTCTTTCCAGTGCTTAGCTTCAGGAGAAGCCATAGCATCTCGATATGTCACAGGGTCACCTTCTATATTATAGGTGATAAAGTCCTGGCCTAAATCTGTAGGCACACGTTGTCTCTCGCTCCTTCTCAATTCTGTACACTCTCTAGATTCATCTAGTCTAGAGTGACTTGAGGAGGGTGTACCTTCTACGGATAATGGGGTCTCTATGGAAGCAGGTATATCTCTAGTTGGGTTACCATATATAGATTGAGGTGTTCTCGTCTTCATAGGAAATATATCCTCAAAAAATGTAACATCACGAAGTTCTACAATAGTATTTGTATCTATTTCAGAAATTTCAGATTTAATAATCAGAAACCTATATACAATACTATTTTGAGCATAACCCAAGAAGATACCATCTACGGTCTTTGGACCAAGCTTGTTCCTTCTGTGTTCAGGTACTAGTACCTTTGCAAGGCACCCTCACACTTTAAGGTATTTCAAACTTGTCTTCCGACCTTTCCAAAGCTCGTATGGGGTTTTCTCCCTTGACTTCATAGGGACTCTATTTAACACATGGCATGCAGTGTATAAAGCCCCCCCCCCACATGAATTTGGGTAACCCGGAACTGCCTAACATGGAATTAATCATATCTTCAAGGGTTCGATTTTTCCGTTCTGCTATACCGTTGGATTGAGGACTATATGGAGCAGTTACCTCGTGAATTATACCTGTATCTTGACAAAAATTTTGAAACAGGTTCGAGATAAACTCTCCACCCCTATCAGACCTTAACCTCTTAATAGATTTGTTTGTTTGATTCTCAGCTTCAGATTTAAAAACCATAAATTTATCTAAAGCTTCATCCTTAGTTTTCAGCAAATAAACATAACAATAACGAGAGTGATCATCAATGAAGGTGATGAAATACCTTTTATGATCTCTCGTTATTACACCGTTAAACTCACAACAATCAGTATGGATCAATTCTAAAATATCAGAATTTCTATCAACTGATTTGAAAGGTTTTCGGGTTTGTTTATATTGCACACAAACTTCACATTTTTTCTTATCATTTATAGCATACTTAGGAATTATGTCAAGGTTCATCATCCTTTTCACGGTATTAAAATTGACATGTCCTAATCTGTCATGCCATATATCATAAGACTCAATGTTATAAGCAATATCAGTAGATTTATTTAAGGTAGCATTTTCTACATTGAGTTTAAATAAACCTTCATTAAGGTAACCTTTTCCAATAAAGGTTCCTAAATGTAATATTACAACTTTATTACATTTAAAGTTCAACTCATAACCAGCATGGACTAACTTTGATCCGCTAATCAAATTCCGACGGACCGCTGGAACATGATGCACCTCATGCAGTGACAGGACTTTTCCAGAGGTGAACCTCAAGTCAACTTGTCCTATCCCGAACACGCTGGCTGCAGAATGGTTTCCCATAGTCACGGAAGTGCCTTCAATTACCTGATAAGTAAGGAAGGCAGAGCGATCAGAACAACAGTGCACATTAGCACCTGTATCAACTAACCATTCATTGGGTTGATAGATCAAGTTTAGTTCGGGTTTGAAGGTAACAAACCTATCGCTGGTGTCGTCACTAGCAGTCACGACATTTACTTGTGCCTTGGATGTATTGCTTTGGTTTTTCTCCTTGTCCTTTCGCTTAGGGCAGAATTTGGCATAATGTCCAACCTGTCCACATGCTCAGCAAGGCTTAGGTTTGGTTCCAGTTTTCTTTTGAACCTTTGGGTTGGGTTTCATCTTGTTTTTCATTTTCTATTTTTTAAATTTCTTCTTGTCAGATGAGACTACTGTTAGGACCTTCGGATAGCGGCTAGAGAGGGGGGTGTGAATAGCCGACCTCAAATTATCGTTTCTTCCTACAATTTAGGTTAGCGCAGCGGAAATACAATGTAGAAACGAAAGTGGAGAAGATCAAACCTCAAACACGATGATGTAACGAGGTTCGGAGATAATACTCCTACTCCTCGGCGTGTCCGTAAGGTGGACGAAGCCTATCAATCCGTCGGTGGATGAGACCCCGGAAAACCGGCTAATATGAACTCCTTCTGGGTGGAGAAACCTCGCCACAATCTCTCTTGCAACAGCAAGAATGGAGTACAACCAATAGAGAAAGAAAACAAGAACAATATAAATGTAAAAACACTTTGCTTGCCTTCTCGTCGACTGGAGTTCAATGAAGTAGCAACTTCACGATGTCAACAGCAGCTGATCACCCAGTCGAGGGAAGCTCACACGAAGCTTCAGGAATAGGGAGCTCAGCAAAGCTCAGATCGCAAGAGTGAGGAAGAAGAAGGTTGTTTCGAGAGAGGTTTATTTCTTCTCCTGTAGCAGCCTTATATCCTGCACCTGCGAAGAAGACAAAGAGCAACACAGAAATCTAGCCGTTGTGTCGCAACGGCTAGGCCTGGACCGATCAGGCTCCAACCTGATCGGTCTGGGAGTCTCCTGATCGGTCTGTGGACTGATCAGGCCCTAGGCTGATCGGTCCCCAGACCGATCCCCATACTTGTTCTCGTTTCTGATCGCTTCCTGATCGGTCTGTGGACCGATCAGTAGGCTTCCTGATCGATCTACAGACCGATCAGATAACTCACAGTGACCTCTGTTTGGTTACTGATCGGTCACCAGACCGATCAGATAAACCTGAGTATCACTGGATCGGTCTGCTGACCGATCCAATGCCCATGTGGATTTAGAGCTTCTCATCCCTAAATCCTAAGGTCTTCCTGGTCTTGAGAACGAGCTACCGAGCCCTCTCTGACCTAGTCCGGAGAACGAGCTACCTAGCCCTCTTCGACTTCCTCATCCGGTTCAGAGAATGAGCTACCGAGCCCTCTCTGACCTAGTCCGGAGAACGAGCTACCGAGCCCTCTCCAACTCTGTCTGGTCCAGAGAACGAGCTCCCGAGCCCTCTCTGACCTAGTCCGGAGAACGAGCTACCGAGCCCTCTCTGACTTCATCCAGTCCAGAGAACGAGCTCCCGAGCCCTCTCTGACCTAGTCCGGAGAACGAGCTACCGAGCCCTCTCCGACTTCGTCCGGTTCAGAGAACGAGCTCCCGAGCCCTCTCTGACCTAGTCCGGAGAACGAGCTACCGAGCCCTCTCCGACTTCGTCCGGTCTAGAGAACGAGCTCCCGAGCCATCTCTGACTCCATCCAGTCTAGAGAACGAGCTACCGAGCCCTCTCTGACTTCCACGTCCGGTCCAGAGAACGAGCTCCCGAGCCCTCTCTGACCTAGTCCGGAGAATGAGCTGCCGAGCCCTCTCCGACTTCGCATGCCAAGCTTCCATACTTGTCCAAGTGCCAAGCTCCCTGCTTGGACTTCTCCCGTGCCAAGTCTCCATACTTGGACTTTTCCGTGCCAAGTCTCCATACTTGGACTTTACCCGAATCATGTCAACTCAAGTTGGGTCAACCATGTCAACCTTGACCAAAGGTTGCACCCACAATCTCCCAAGTTTGTATTCTTGTCAAACATCAAGATACAACTTTTCTATTCTTGTCAAACATCAAAATACACCTCGAGTCAGGTCAACTCGAGTCGGGTCAACCAGGTCAACCTTGACCTAAGGTTGCACCAACAACTACTACATTCGCCTTTGGAATAAAATCCATAGGCATTCTTGTATCATCATTTTTATGTTGCTTCCGATGTTCTTCTTTGATATTTAAGGCAATCATCAAATCTTCGAGAGAGATTTTACCTCTCCGATGTTTAAGAGTCATGCTAAAATCTTCCCAACTCGGAGGCAATTTTTCGATGATTGACAAGACCTGAAATTTTTCAGGTAATGGCATATCTCCTTCAGCAAGACCATGAATTTGGACTTGGAATTCATGTGTCTGCTCAATCACAGATTTGCCTTCAACCATTTTGAAGTTTAGGAATTTTGCCACAGTGTACTTTTCTAAACCAGAATCTTCGGAGTTACATTTTTTATCCAAAGATTTCCACAGCTCTTTAGCTAAAGAGGTTGAGCAGTACACATCAAATAGTGTGTCTGAGAGAGCAGACAGGATTCTCCCATGGCAGAGATAATCCCTTTGCTTAAACCTCTCTAAGGTAGCACTACGGGCAGGTTCCTCTTCATTAGGCGAAGGAGGGTCTGTTTCTATAACGGAGAATAGTCCTAGCGTAGTAAGCCAAAATTTCATCCGTTGTTGCCAACGTCTGAAGTTTTGCCCGAAAAATCGTTCGGGTTGGGCGCTAGCCTCATCAAACCCAGTTATCCTATCGTTCATCATGTTTATTGATGCTACAATCGATTCTCTAAAATTGTAGTAAAATTGATTACACTAATACAGTAATAATTGCACCAATAAATGACGAGCATGCAATAAACAGTAATAGAGTAAGGTTAGGAATTTGTGTATCTCCGGTCGAAGCGTCGGGCGTGCCGACCGTCTTTAGAGAATTGATTGTCGCCCACGGTGCAGAGGCTCTCTGGTAAAATCCTCCCAAGATCCGACAACCGCTCACGCCGTTCGTAGGTGCACTCCAAGACGAACGCCGCACTCGGACTCGACCTCAGATCGCAGAACCAAGCCTCAGAACTTGGAAAGAAGAAGAAGAAGAAGAAAGCATAGAGCAGAGGAATGCTTTGCTTTTTTGGAGTGAATTGAGAAGGAGTAGAGGAAGTGTATTTATACACTTCGAAGCAGTGTACGCACCAAAGCGTACGTCGCTTTGCTTTCTCACGCGCGGGTGCGTCACTTTCTCGTGAACAGAATCGCGATGCTTCGCTTCCTCACGCGGACAGAACCGCGCTGCTTTGCTTTCCTCACGCGGACAGAACCAAACCGGACCAGAGGCAAAAATGAACCGGGTGAACTAAACCGGACTGGCAAAAACAAACCGGGCCGCCCGTAAGCGCGAGGCCCACGAGCTAGGGATTTGCACCCCCCCTGCGCGCGATAATCGCGTGCGTCGCGCTAGGTTTATAGATTTTCGGCTCGAACCCCCTGATTTAGGCTTGGCACGCGCATGCGTGTAGGTCTTCCTTAACTTGACTAAGCTAGCATGGAAGACTTCCATATATAAAGCCTTCTAAGCTTCTTAGCTTAGCAATGTGGGACTAAAAACAATGGGAATATTTTAAATTAAAACTCAACATATATATATATATATATATATATATATATATATATATATATATGCTAAGCTATTCTTCGTGTGCGACCGTGAGCGAAATCCGACGTAAGCTATCTGACACGGTCAAAACCAAATTTTTTTAATCTCTCTCTCATATGCATGCAACAATTTTTCTCTCTTTGCTCTTAAATTAAAATAAATAGTATTTCTCTCTCATGTGATTGCATGCAATAATCATTGTAATACTGATTTTTAAAAGTGATGTAGCTACTATAACGTGTAACA
The DNA here is from genome assembly GCF_018446385.1 of Zingiber officinale. Lineage (NCBI taxonomy): Eukaryota > Viridiplantae > Streptophyta > Magnoliopsida > Zingiberales > Zingiberaceae > Zingiber > Zingiber officinale. The sequence continues at coordinate 100,309,158 of NC_055999.1, read as the reverse complement.
ATTAAGTTTTAATCATGTCAGATAGTTCACGTCAAATTTCGCTCACGGTTGTGCACGAAGAGTCGTTTGGTGCACACACAGAAACATATATATAGGCTGTAAATTTCGGAGCAAGCTGGTACAGATGGAAAGACAAGGTGATGGGCAGGCTGTGCATGTCGGTCCTCACAACAGCCTTCGTCTCTGTTCTTTTCAGACGACAGCCTAAAAGTCGACGTAGATGTATTTAATTTTTAGATAAAACTCATGAACACTTTCAATTCACAGGCTGAAATGCTAGCCCCATCGCAGAATCACAGACAGTGATCATTTTTCCCCCTGTTTTTTTTTTAAATTTTTTATTTAAGCATAGGCAATTAGTTGGCTGTTGTAATGCACACCTTGGAGTTTGCTAAAATAAATGAAAGAAACAACAATAATGAAGGAACAGCTAATGCTCGCAAATAGATTAAGGAAATCCAGCTGCTGGAGCCACCATCCTTGGATTATCTGTGAACAATTAGTAGAGGTTGGCTCATTAAGTTTAATATTTAAAGCTATGTATTTAATGATATAATGGTAGAAGACTTTTGGATGTTCAGGATTGGAAGATAACCAGATGAGAACAAAGTTAGGTTTGCAGACCATTCAGCACTAGTAAAAAAGTTCTACCAGCCATGACATATATAATTGAAACCAACTGGAAAGGAATAAAAGGAAAGGCACGACTCGTGATCTTACTGTTCCTTCTTAGACGACGCATATAATATTTAATGCCAAGTAGCATGGCTCGATCAGTTCTGCAATGATGAAGGAAACAAAGTCGAACGGTATCATTTTCATAGTCGATCTCCAGCATATTGTTAAAGATTCCACCTGTAGTATCTCTGTTAATTATCTACTCATTCTATTATGTGCCGTTCATGTGCTGTGATGTTGGTTCTTCTTCTGCTGCTGCTGTTGAACCTTCCTGCAAGAATGATCTCAATGGCTTGGTCAAACAATTATTCTCCATCTCCTAGACCTAGCTAAAATATAAAACATGGATAGGAAATGCTCCATAAATTTAAAAATGTGAAAATGGAAATTAAGAAAGAGCAAGTGCAGCATGTTTTTGTCACTTTCTAGTACTTTCCACGTGGTGTGCCATGTCTGTGCTCCTGGATATGTTTCAGCATGTTGACTAAATGATACATAAAGAAGAAATGATATTTTTTTTTGAGGAAAAAAAAATTGATGTTAGAATAAGGAGTTGCTTAAACTGTGTGGATTAGCCTTTGAAACTGGCTTTTGATCATGTTAGTCATCATCATCATGATGACTAATCGAGTTCAGTGGATCAATGAGGATAGGGAGTGGGAAAGCACTAGCCGCCGGAAAAGGGTAGGTGTGAAGCATTAACTACTTTGTTTTGCTTGCTTTAATTTTATGGTGTGCCAATCAACCAGAGATGACTTTGACCTTTTTATTTCGTAGAAGAGACTGCACAAAAACAAGTGTTTAGGAACTTTGTTTTGTTATGCACAACAAATGAAACAAATTGGCGTAAGTGTTTGGGCACTCTGTTTTGTGTCGATGGGAAAGAAAGGTCTACATTCAATGACTATGAAGAGATAGAGGAAATTTCTGGGTGGATTAGTAAAGAAACAAGATCATACACATCGGAAGTGAAAAGCTCACATAAACCCTACAAATCAGGTTAAGAAAAGGAGGCTTATTCACCATAATTCACAAAAATAAAGGGTTGGTTCGAATGCTAAACTGTCTGGCACAAGCAACGACGACATGCGGTAAATGAAATCAGGCGATGGTTTTCGGTCACAGCAAAGAATCAGAACAGAAGCTAAAGGCACTCAGGCAGGTCATTTTGTTTGTTGCCCTTCGGTCTTAGGCGGCATTCTGTATACATTCTTCAACAAGTCCTGGATTTTATTTAGCATCTGCGCCGGGTCACCATTACCAGCCCCACTTCCGCTCCCCGGCAGAGCCCGTTGGCTCTCCTGAACTTTTATCGATTCAAATATATATTGCTTCTCAGCTTCTGCTTCTTCAAGTCGACGCTTCAAGTACATACTAGAATAGTCTTGCTCGGACTTATCAGGTTTGGCAAAGGCAATGCTTTGCAATCTCTCGGCCTCCTGTTTGGCCTCGTTGGCCTTGAGTTGAAACATGTCGGCTTCTGCCTGCTTAAGCCTAATGATGCTCTCTAGTTCCTCTACTTGTTGCTTCTTCATATGCCTCTCCATTTGCAGCTCCTGGACTTTTCGGGCCTTGTCCTCCAGTTCACGGTCGCAAACCTCTAGAGCAAGTCGAGCTCGCTTGAACAACCGCATTTTCTCCTCTGCGACCATCTCCATCTTTCTCACTGCTTCTTGTACCACATCAGCAATTTTATTGCAAGCCTCCTGAGGAGAAATTGGATGTCCAACATCTTCACCCAAAGAATTACTCGGCAAGTCTAGTTCAAGCTCTGCAACATAGAACATAAATACCTTAAATCTAGTAGCAAGTGTTGTAGGCCACCAAGCAGATCTTTTGACAGGAACAAGAAAACAAAAAGAACTAGCATTCAAATTAACTTCAAAGAATGGGCCAATTAAAATCAAAATGAAGGAGACCTGCTAAGGTATAATATGCCTCATTCCACAAATTAATGCTTTCCATGATAATTTACTTTGACATGGGTGACAATCAAAAGGGATTTATAATGAAATGGTTGCACCTATATAACCCCATGATCATGTCATTGAAGAATCAATTAATTGCGTATTTGCGTTGAAAAACACAGTAAAATGAATCAAAAGGTTCACTAGGTATGGATAGCCTTGAACAGAGATTCTGTGCTGATTATTCACTGCATACAGTTCAATGGGAATTATTGCCACTGGGTTTATAATTCTTATATCACACGAAAATCAAGCTCTCCTAGACTATTCCTACACAGACCAATATTATATATATAGAAAAAATCCTGAAACCAAAACCAACCAATTGTCCAAACCTCAAATATGTTTTTTACATTTTAGAAGACAATGTAAAAGTCTTTAAATTCTTGAATGTTTTTGTTCCTTGGTTGTAACTGTGCTAGACAAAAGTAAAAGAACTTGCCTAAATCCTTGTATGTACAATCCAAGTCTATTCCAGGTTGGATTTACAGGTCAACGATGTTCAAACTGAACTTGCTAGTTGGTTGGTTAACAAGTAACTGAGAACCAAATTATTTCTCCATTATTAATTTATGTCCTCCATTGCAAAAAAAAAAGGTGGAACTGCCACCTTAGTAAATCACGGTTAAGCTGGGCAGGAAGGGTGACGGGGGGGTCGAGTGGAATTTAAAGCGCAGCAGACCGAGATTTTACGCCCGTGTACAACTGGCGACCCTCGACCCCTGAACCTCCGTTGCAAGCGTCAGACACCCTTCCAGCTGATCCAGCCTGTGGGGGCTTAATTTATGTCCTCCATAATGTATAGAAGATGCTTAAAGTACCCAAGCAACAAGTGATGGCCCGTCATCCTTGTGTCTTTCCTCATAAAATATTGCTTTAAACATGTTTATTCACAATCCGTCTTTGCCCTCTATAAAGCAAGTAGGATCAAAAAAATTGTTGTGTAGCACGGTAGAAAGAATCCATCTTCGAACTATCATAAAGAAAAATTCATCCTTGTTTAAACGAATTTGAAAGTTATTTACAATGAAAGCACAGTTCAGTCTATTATTAATCAGAGATTCAAACACGTTTTTGAGTTTGATTGGGGCTACACTGCCGCTTCATAATCATTAATATCCTAAGTTCTTGAGTTTGACTGAGGGAGGTCCTAACGAAGGTGGAACAGGATATAGGAAATTGTGTTGATTATAATAGCTGAAGTCAAGAATTTACCACATGTTCTTAGTTTTTGACAAATATTATAATTTTGCATAAAGTTTACAAATCCTAATATGCTATAAGGTTATTCATTTATGACTTTGACTCCCTGCTCGATTTTATTTTCAAGATCATCCATCTGCATATAATTAAAGAAGCAGAGAAGCACCAAAGCCATGCCTATGCTACCTTACTCCAAGTCATCTTTGTGCCTCGGTGTAGGTAATATATTTCTTATAAGATTTCTTATTCAATAAAATTGCATTGAAAAAAAATGTTGCTTGAAAAGCCAATGTGCAGTATAACTTAGCTAACTTCACCCCTCTGACCAAAGTGAAGACACAGTTCATTAACCACATTATTAATGCTGTTTTAACCAGACGTCCAGAAATTTCATGTGCAGCAAGTAGAAGAAAGATTATTTTAAAAGCTCGCTGGCAGAACCTAGAGGGGGAAAGCAAATATAAACCGAGGAACTAAATGGAAAATCATTATCTCAAGTGCATAGGAAGACAGATACAGCCAAGCAAATGAACATAACTTCAAGCGTAATCAACACCTTTCTTATCACACGCTAAATAATTGTGAAGAATGGTAAAGATTGAGAGTAAAAGCAAAATTTTACTTGTGCAAAAAATAGCTTCTAATCATACCTTGAATAAAGTGTAAGAGCATCCTGCAAGCCATGGGCTCAGGTGTGCCATTCTTCAATTTTTCTAGAAGCTCACCACATTTCTGATATAATTTCCTTCCTTTAGAGTCCTGACTCAAGTGAAAAATCTTAGTAATAAAGTTGAGTTCTCGCATCAGGGTTTCACGGTTCCAACCATTAGCACACTGTTGGAGTACATCCTTAGCCCATCCTAACAATTTAGACATTGTTTGGCATGCTTGGCACCTGAAAAGCATCTCAGCATGATCCACCCCGCTCTTAACAGACTGACCAGTTCCGATTTGCCCAACTCGCATGGCACATTCCGTGTGAGTCCAGTGAGAGCACATATCACAGCCAATCCAGCGACATGTATTGACCTCAAAGTCAAACTTGTTGCAAATCAGGCACATGCAGAGATTGCAGAAACCACTCCTACTAACACATATTCCACAGCTACATTCTTCTGCAGGAAGAGAACTTTGACATGCAATATTTCTACACCTCTTATAAAAGAAAACCTCAATGAGACGACTTGGTGCAATACTGACACTCTGAAGCAAATAGGCTTGGACGCCTGTGTTGATTGCAACAAGAATTTCAAGTTGAACTGGATGAGCATTAGCAAGGGAGTCTGCAGTCAGGTCAACTCTACCATGCACAAGCTTCTGGAGGTACAAAAACTCTTCTACATGACGAACACCTCCACTACCTTCAAGTATCATCCTAAGCTCATGCTTAAGTGCATCTAGAAGCTCATCTGTCATCACCCTCATTTTCTCGCATATGACCTCAACTCTGTCTTGAGCAACTTCACGGAGTGATAACCTATTTCCACTATAAGACCTGCGAATGACCTGCAGTTTGGGGATTCTGTTCACTCCTTCCTTCTCCTTCCCTAATTTACTTCCAGTGATGCCATTGGAATGGTTTGTCTCTATGGGCCAGGTCTCACCAGAGCTTGCACTCTCAGCGGGGAAATCTTGCCCTTGGTCAGAGTTTGATGTTGGATCTTGGGTGTCAGGTGATACTGCAGGATCAGATGAAGCTAGAGACAAGGATGCTTGCACCCCTGCCGATATTGGATGCTGGCGTGGGGGCAACATACTAACTGGCGGTTCTTGATGGTGATTTGTACCGGAAGAGGTGCCCATTCTGGTTTCTTTGTTTTGCTTTCACCTGTGATATTTACGGGCAAAAATCACCACAACTCCAAAGAGCCTAACTTTGGGATCTTGAATCCTCTGCAATTTTCTTAAAAACTGTCACAGTTTACGAAGGTTTATGTGTATGAAGGCAAAAAAGAAAAGAAAAGAAAAAAATTTCAAATATCCTAACCTTTTTCAATGGCTAGCGGAAAACATAATTTTTTCCCCCAATAAAATCAGTTTCTCCGAACGTTATTTTCACGGAAATACAGGGAAAAAACACCTTTTCGCCTCCAGAACCCTAATCCGGAGTAACAAACAGCAAGAGGATCCAAAGAGGCAAAAATATGTTTTTACATTGAGCAGACGACTATCTTCAAAATGCTATACTCCAAACTGATTCATGAATCCGTAAGATTTCTGATCCAAAAACTCACCTCAGAATCACACTAGTGACCTGGAAAAATTCAAGCGATCCACGGCCAGGTTGCGTACCTGGAATAGTACAAATCTGCCAGAGCAAACGATCTTGTAAACGGAAGATCCAGGAAAATGAAAGGAGAGGAGTAAACTTGAGGCGGAGATTTCAATCGAACGAGAAAAAAGGAACAGGAGTCAACAAGAACAGTAAGAAGAAGTGGAGTTGTACCTAAATCGAATGTTTTGCCGTACAGTTCATTCTTTAATGATTCCAGACGATATTAATTTCTTTTAGAACTGGATCATGAATAAGCTTGTAATAAATGGTAATACTCATTAGATTTAGATCAGACTTTATATATATTTATTTATCATTAAAATATATAAAATAAAACAAATTTAAACATTTAAATTTAGCTAATTAATGCTACAAACGTAACATTTAGGGTAAAAATTCTCTATTATTTTCCTCTTTAAAAGAACGGAAAATTACTGTAAGTTGAAGTTCCTAAATATTCATATCACATATCCAATATTTTTTTTATTCCTCGTATCATTCTCAATCTAGATTTAGATTATGTAGTACTTCGTAATGATTTTATAGTCTGTAATATTTCATCAATCAATTGCTATATATTATAACAATTGATAGATAAAATTTAAGTGGATTGAAAATGAGTTAAAAAATCATTACTCTTATATGTCAAATTAATATTTAAAGGTATATTTATAATCAAAATAATTAGATGTATATATAAGATATGATTCCATATCATTCAGGACTCTGTAGATTCATTAGCTGATTTTAGTTTGGTTTTGATCAAAATCGGTTGATGGACCTAGAGAATTTGAAATTACATGCTAATTCGTATTAAAAAAAATTGTTGTTTTTAATATAGTTTGTCAAATTGATATTTGAAAATATGAATATAATAAGAAGAACTTCCAAACACAGAGATTTGATTTTAGGTTATTCTGAGCTCTCTAGGCTTATTAGTCAATTTTGACCCGACTTCGGCCCAAAATAAGCTAATGACCCTAAAAAACTCTAAATGATATGGAATCAGATCTTATGTGTTAGTCTAGTACTCCTGGTTATATATCGATGTTCTCAAACATCATTTTCATACGTCATATTGAGAGCAATAATTTTTTAAACACGAATATGTCTGAAAAATCAGATTCGTGTTCAAAAATTGTTGCTCTCAATATGACATATAAAAATGACATTTGAAAGCATGAATATAATCAAAAGAACTAGACAAATATATAGAGCTTAATTTCATATCATTTCAATCTCTCTAGGTTCATCAGTTGATTTTAATCGAAATCGGCTAATAGATCTAGAGAGCTTAGAATGACATAGTGTTGGACCGAGAATTCACTAGAGAGGGTGAATAGCGATTTAAAAATATCGATGTATAGCGTAGGCAGCGGAAAAATGAAAACACAATGCTAACAAAGTCATTTTACTTGGTTCGGAGCCTTTGTCGACTCCTACTCCAAGGTTCGCACTCGTTGAGTGCTTTCGTTGGACAACCACTAATAATTCGAAAGGTTTTTACAAATTCAGTACAGGAATTATTTAGTAAAAGAAAAATCGACAATAAGAGAATAAGACAGAAAAGAAACTTCTCGGAGAGCCTTCGCAGCGTCGCAGCACAGAAGCGTAGATCGTAAGTTGTTTTTTTGCTTCAGCCTTCACCCTTCTTATATAGGAGGTTCGGAGCGCCTGGATACCTTCAAGGCGCCCTGAATGTGGCATAGCCAAGCCAACCAACGTGCTCCTTGTGGCGAAGCTCGTTTGAGGTTAAAACTTACCTCCGGGCGCTCGGACCCTTGTTTTCTAGCAATCTCCTTCCTGCAAGAAAATGCTAGTCCAAGGCAATGTAAATTATATATCCTGCAAAATAGAGTGTTAGCACGGTTTATAATAAAACATAATAGTAATCAGATTCCGTCTCCTCGAGACCGAAATCTAGTCACGATCTCGACTTAGATATCTGAAATGGATCTAAGTCGGATCGACGCATAATGTTTCCTTCCCGGGAACGAGTCCTCACAGTCACTCCCCTCGAGTGACTTACCTTAACTTACCTGCCAGACGTCCGGTCAGCCCTTCAACCCGTCTGGACTTCGTACCAGCTATCCGATCAGCCCATTAACCTAGCTGGACTTCGTGCTAAATGTCCAATCAGCCCATCGACCTGTTTGGACTTCGTGCCAGCTATCCGGTCGACCCATCGACCTAGCTGGGCTTCGTGCCAGACATCCAGTCAATCCGTCGACCTGTCTGGGCTTCGCATACACACTCGATCAGAGTGTTAGATAACAACGAAACTAACTTAACCTATTTTGTCATTCATCAAAAGTTGAGTTAGAATGTTACTGCTAACCACACCAACACATGGGACTATGTCATATGTGCTTTTCTAGTTTCCTTAATATATGCATGCTCTCAAATATCAATTTGACATACTTTATTGAAGATAATGATTTTTTAAACATGAATCAATTTTTTAATCAATTGCTACACGATACAATCAATTTGGAAGAGCAAATTTAAAATTAGGTACGTAATTTAATAATTTTAAAACTCAGGTACATAATTTAAATATTCTAGAACTTGCATGTGGTTTGCTAAAAGAAATTTCTTTTTTTAAAAAAAAATATTAAAACATCACTTCATTCTCTCTCTCTCTCTCTCTATATATATATATATTTTGTTGGTGCAATATCCCTAGGCTTGAGTCTTGATATTTGAGTTTCGATATTTGACAATACATGGAGATTACATATGCAATCCTTCGTTTGGGGAGATTGTTGATACAATTTCCCTTTGGTCAAGGTTGACCAGTTAGGTGTGAAGAAGAGTCAAGTAGGTCAAGGCTGACCGGATACTTGACTGAAAAGTCCTGATGAGTAAAGTCAGGTGAAAGACCTAGTAAGTGAAGCTAAGCAGTTGGAAAATCCTAGTGAGTGAAGCTAGGTGAAAATCCTAGTGAGTGAAGTCGGGCAGTGTGAAAGCCCCGATGAGTGAAGTCGGGCAGTGTGAAAGTCCTAGTGAGTGAAGTCAGACAGATGTGAAACCCCTAGTGAGTGAAGCTAGGTGAAAGTCCTGGTGAGTGAAGTCAGGCAAATGGAAAGTCCTGGTGAGTGAAGCCAGTCACGTGGAGATCCAGGTGGTCAAGGTTAACCGGACACCTGGTGTTGAAAAGTCCAAATAGGTCAAAGGGTTGACCGGATACTTGGCACGAGGAAATCTAGATGAGTCAAGAGTGACCGGACATCTGGTGTAAGTCTAAGTGGATCATCGAGGACCAGACACTTGGCATGAGATGCTAAGTCCAAGTGGGTCAAGGTTGATCGGACACTTGGCATGAGGAGAAAAGTCCAAGTGGGTCAAAGGGATTGACCGGACACTTGGTAAAGGAGTCCTAGCATGTCAATGTTGACCGGATGCTAGGCATAATGTTCCAACAGGTCACGGTTAACCGGATGTTGGATTTGGGGACCTTGGACTTAAGTTTAGGCAAGTCAAAGGTGGGTCAATCGATCAACCGATCGATTGAATCGAAGTCCAATCGATCAATTGATCGATTGGATGTGTGCCGCGAAGAAGGTTTGGCCTAATCGATCGGCCGATCGATTGGGAGTAATTGTCACGAGCACAGAACCCTTCCCAATCGATCAGCCGATCGATTGGGCACCTCCAATTGATCGAACGATCGATTGGAAAGTTGGAAATCGCGCGATTGAGGCTGAATCGATCGGGAAATCGATTCAAGCATTTTCTAGAGAGCACAGAGGCGCTCTGAATCGATCAGCCGATCGATTCAAAGCCTCACCAATCAATTGAGAGTCTTTCAATCGATTGGGATCCGACTGTTGCACATGTTATAGCCGTTGACGAGCGTCTTCTTCGAGCATTCCTCTCCAGCGACTACAGTATGATTTTAGCGGCGATCTCAGTGAGCTTCTACACACTTTCACAGCCTGTTCTTGAAGGCTCTTGGAGACAAGGGTAGTCACACTTCCAAGGTTTAAGAGGCAACAACAAGCAACAAGTAAGCAAGAAAAAAGAGTTTTCACTTGTATCTTTTGTATTTTTTTCTTGTGGGTGTTGTATATTGTTATGTGAGTTTGTAAGAAGCTTCTCCACCTCCGGCTGCAACCGAGAATGAGTGTTTTTATTAGTGGAGAGTGTATTGTGTGTGGATCCTTGGATTAGTTACCTTTTCTTGAGGTGGATACCAAGTAAATTCTTTGTGTTAGCGTTGTAAGTTTGCTTCGAGTTCATTCCGCTGCATATCATCACTAAGAAGCAAGCAACAAGAGGTGCGACGAGCTATCCATCCCCCACCCCCCACCCCCTTTAGCACCAAACGACCCTAACATATATATTATATAAAATCACTCTAATTTAATCAAAATTATTTTAATATTCATGCATCCTGAGTAAATCTGATCGAGTCATAGCCCTCTTATATCTCCTCATATTGGTTGACACCCTTTAACCTACTAGACCCCTGACGTCTCTAACCTGCTCAACTGCAATGACTTCTTAATCATGTTGCTTTTAATAACCTTACACTTATTCAATCAGACTTTATTCGACTTTGCTCCTTGTCCGACCTAGAGGAAGGATATGCGATGCATCCCGGATAAATCCAATCGAGTCGTAGCCCTCTTCTACACGACCACACGGTTTGACTTTCTCTAAGGGCCCCCACTAGGTCCAAACCTCTCTAGTTCGCTTAGCTAAAGTGATTTTTGGACGAAGAAGAATTCTAGCTGAACAAAAATCCTCAACCTCTAACAATTCTTGATAGTGTAGCATCGATCCAAGTGAAGTAACCCACACATAAGGAGACTCCTGGATAACAACCTCTACCATATTAGATGTACAACCCAACTATGGTCGCCGATCGGTAGCGCTTCTCTTGTGTGGTCTTCTACGTGGCTCGCTTGACGGTCCTAAAGGCCTCACGTGGCCTACCACGTGGTCACCTTCCTTCGCCAGTTATATAAGGTTTGGCGATGGTAGATAACATGTATACTTTTCTTCTCTCAAAAGGATACGACTCTTCTCCCTCGTCGCACTCTCTCACTCTTTCTCGTGTATACGCACGCTTCACCTCTCTCAATCTTGAGCTTACTTGACCATCAAAGAGGCCACGCTGACAACACTGACCCTTGCTGACACTTTTTTGGTTCGCAAGACGCCAAGGTTGTTGGTGCAATATCCCTAGGTTAAGGTTGACCTGGTTGACTAAGCTTGGGTTGGCTCAAGCTTGAATTTTGATGTTTAGGTTTCGATGTTTGACAATACATAGAGATTGCGGATGCAATCGTCCATTTGGGAAGATTGTTGATATAATTCCCCTCTGATAAAGGTTGACCAGTTAGATGTGAAGAAGAGTCAAGTAATTCAAAGAGTTGACTGGATACTTGACTGGGAAAGCCCTAACTGGAGGTTAGACAATTGGAAATCCTGGTGAGTGAAGCTAGACAGTTGGAAAGTTTTGGTAAGTGAAGTCAGGCAGGTGAAAGTCCCGGTGAGTGAAGCCAAGCAGTGGGAAAATCTTGGTGAGTGAAGCCAGGTGAAAATCCTAGTGAGTGAAGCTAGGTGAAAGTCCTAGTGAGTGAAGCCACGCAAATGGAAAGTTATAGTGAGTGAAGCTAGGCAGATGGAAAGACCTGGTGAGTGAAGCCAGACACGTGGAAATCCAGGTGAGTCAAAGTTGACAGGACATCTGGTGTTGGAAAGTCTAAGTAGGTCAAAGGGTTGACCGAATACTTGGCACGATGAAATCCAGATGGGTCAAGGGTGACCAAACATCTAGTTGAAGTCCAAGTGGGTCATGGAGGACTAGACACTTGGCACGAGACGGTAAGTCCAAATAGGTCAAGGGATCGACCAAACACTTGGCACAAGGAGAAAAGTCTAAGTGGGTCAAAGGGATTGACCGAACACTTGGTGAAGGAGTTCTAGCAGGTCAAGGTTGACCAGATGCTAGATATGATGTTCGAACAGGTCACGGTTAACCAAATGTTGGAATTGAGGATCCTAGACTTGGTTTAAGCAAATAAAGGGAGACCAATCGATCAATTGATCGATTGAACAGGGGTTCAATCGATCAGCCGATCGATTAGGGCTATGCTGCGACAAGTAGTAGGCCAATCGATCGGCCGATCTATTGGGCACTTATATCGTGCGCACAGAAGTGTTCCCAATCGATCAGCCGATCCATTAGGCACCTCAAATCGATCGACCGATCGATTGGGGAACTGAAAATCACGCACATAAGCTGAATCGATCGGACGATCGATTTAGGCTATTTCCAAAGAGCATAGAGGCGCTTTGAATCGATCAACCGATCGATTCAAAGCCTCTCCAATCGATTAAGAGTCATTTAATCAATTGAGATCTGACCGTTGCGCAGGTTATAGCCGTTGGCGAGCACTTTCCTCCGTAGTTCTTCAACTCCACTCTCAGGAATTCTTCTCCACCGAGCTCAGTGACACACGCAAGTTCTTAAAGGGTCTTGGAGTGAAGTGCAGTTGCATTCCCAAGCATCAAGAGACATTCCCAAACAAGAAGAGAGCATAAGTGTTGTAAACCCTGTAGGGTTTGTGTGTTGTATTCCTTCTTGTTTTGAGTTGTATGTGTGTGTGAGTTTTGTACGAGATTTTTCCACCTTCGGTAGTTACCGAGAAGGAGTATTTTCTTAGTGGAGAGTGCTCGCGTGTGTCGATCTTTGGATTAGTCACCTCTTCTTGAGATGAATACCAAGTAAATCCTCGTGTTAGCATTGTAGAGTGATTCGTAGTCTTATTCCGCTGCCTATCAACAACAACGAAGCAAGAAATCAAGCGCGACGAGCTATTCACCCCCCCTCCTCCTCTAGCACATTTCGATCCTAACAAAGGTTTGATCGACCGGAGGACGTATACCCAACTGTGACTCCGAGGAAAAAGGGAGAGGAGCGATCGGAATGCGAGAAATGACAGCTTAAATAGTATCGTAGCGATTATGTAATTATTACAATTTACAACAATTGTGGATATATCTATCACTTAATGTTAAATTCTAGATATAGCTACTAGAATTAGCAACAAAAAAATATTGAACTTAAAAAATATAGGATAAAATTAGGTATTTTGGGTTGGATATATGTGAAAGGAGAAGAGGTGGAAGAGGAAAGAAGCTTCATTGTGAATGAGATTTTAGTTTTATATTGGGAGTTTTAGGGCATATTAGTTGGTTTATATTGATTCACATACATTGATAATGTGAACAAATGTATGGGGAGAGACTCTCTCTCACGCGTGAGTTCCCAGGGGGGGCGTAAATCCGGGGTCCGGATTACATTGAACCATGTTGACTCGTGTGCGAGTATGATTTACGCGCACCGAATACCGGACCGATCGAGACAAAATTTGCCCAAGTGGAATAGCCAATATTTGTCACATGGATTCTTTTTATTTGCTACTCAAGAAAGTAACGAAAGCATTAACTACTGTTAATGGTGATTTTTGTATCCTCCTAGATAGAAATGGCCGGTCATTAATGGCTGTCGGCTATCATTAATCTCTAGGTATTGAATGGTCATTACTCAACATTCAATGCAGGTGAGGGATGGTGCTCCTATATAGGGAGGAGCATAATCTTGAGCATAAGTAGATATGGAAAAGCTGAAGCTCTCCACCTACGTTGCCCTTGCTCTTCTGTCGTACATCTCTTGCTCGACGGAGTACCCATGATAATAGTCGGACATCTCTCAATTCCTCGTGACCACTAGTGTTTTGTGGGAATCACGATCAACCGTTGTATCCTAGGAAATAAACGACCCGAGAAAAACCTTGAAGCATAGCCAGAGGTGGGGTGAATCTATTTCAAGGAAACTGTGTCCATCGCATGCCTCAGTCCATTCACCCACTCGGTCTCTTCGCCCATCTGACCTCTTAGACCGCTCAGCCTCTTCGACCGTTTGGCCACTACCCACTCGGGCGGCTTTGTCGCTCAGGCTGCCCTACCTATTACTGTAGACTGCTTTACCACTCGGTTGATCCTTTTGCTCGATCACTCGTCCTGATCAGCTATTCTGCCTGCTCAACATGATCTGTTGCTTCGCCTGCTCGGGCTGTCCTACCTACTACTACTGCCCGCTCGATAGCTCGTCTTGATCAGCCACTTTGCCCGCTCGACCTAATTTGCTGCTTTGCCCACTTGACTCGCTCTGTCGCTCAGGTTGCTCTATCACTCGGGCTGCCATGCCTTCTATTGTAAGGTTGCTCTGCCCAGTTAGTCCCTTCTGTGACTTAGTCAATTTGTCGCTCGGTGATCTGCTGCTCAATCGCCCTACCTGGTCGACCGCTCATCTGGATCAGCTGCTCTGTCACTTGGGCTACTCTGTCTTTAGGCAACCCTGCCTTTTCCCGCTCGATCGCTATACCCAGTCGACTACTCTACCTTATCGATCACTTAGACTAATCTGCTGCCCGACCGTACTACTTGCAGATACTCTGCTTTACTCGGTTGAGTACTCGCCCGCTTGCCCTGATCTGTCGCTCCGCTCACTCGGACGATTTTCTCGCTCAGCCGATAAGCCCGCTTGGCGGACCTGCCAGCTCTTGACTCAACTACACTGCCACTCGGGCGCTTGATCAATCACTCTGCTACTCTGCCCGCTTGACCATTCGGCTGCTTTGCTTGCTCAGCTACTCTACAGTCATCACTTGGTAAAAACCAGCCCCTGCTGACATCCTGAGATTATCGGATCACGCCATCTTAATAGATAAATTAAATTAAATTAAATTTTATATATTTAAATTCAACTAATTTCTTAAAATCTTCGACAGATTGTCTAATATTTTAGATATGCGAAAAAATTAGAAAAATATGTCTAATTTAGATAAAATTAGGATAGATAACTTCTAGAGCCATGCCTTTGGACTCTTATCTTTTCTAATTATGAATTGAGAATGTAGAAAAATAAAGAAACAAATAAAGGACGAATTTAGTTCTCCTTCTACCTTGTAAACCTTCCTTTTAAACCCTTTTTTTCTTCTTCTTCTTCTTACTTTTACTTTTACTTTTACTTGGAGCTTTAAATGCTTTCTTGCTTGGGCTAATGCCTATTTCCCCTTTCACACAATTGACCTTGTGTCTTAAGGAAGTTTAAAGCCTTAGTCAAGCAACTTGGCGACTGTTGGTTGGCTCCAGCTTTCCAGGCGATCGATCGATGATGAAAGGGATTGGATACGGCGAATCCAACTCTTCTCCGGAACAACGCCTTTTGGTGACAAGTAGATGGATGGAGAAGTTGCATTGTATTCAAAGCTAAGGAAAAGGCTGGACCAGCTGCAAAGGTGGTGCAATCAATGACAGATAGATAGATGGAGATAGATAGATAGCTTTAGCCTTTAGCCTTAAGCCTTTAGGAGAAAGGGAAAAAGGGTGGATAGTGGTCGACATTAAGCCGAGGGAATGAACTCCATGAACGGCCACCATCTTCCCTTGATCTAGTGCAATCTGGAAGTAGCAGATATGTGATGTTTCATGTGATTGAGTTGTGGCAAAGTGAAAGAGATCTTCTAATAAATGGAAAGGGGGGAAGTTTCACTTGACTGATGGCCAATCAACTTGACTAAATTGACCAAGATCTAATCTCGTGAATACTGAGAGCGCATCATAAATGTCGGCAGGCAGAGAGAATCCTTAATTGTGTTATTTTTCTGTTAAGTAATTGTGAGGGAAATCGGATCTCGCAGCTTAGATTCTATCGGATTCACCACCCGAATATATTCGGATTAATCTCGCAGTCAAAATCCGGATCGATGGCGACAGCTCAGCATCACCTTCCCACTCATGTAGTAGGGGCCACGGAAACTTTCCAATCGAGTAATGAGTAATTGTATTTTATTTTATTTTCATAAAATTAAATGGTTTTTTTAAGACTAATTATTTTATTAGATAAAAATTAAAAGAGCTTAATGAAATCATTCTCATTTTTAATTAAAGTCAAATGGATATTTCATTTAATAGGAACGGTTTAAAATTTTTTTATATTATTTGATTATTAAAAACTAATGATTAATTTCTATAATAATAATAATTACATATATATATAATGATAATTTAATTAAAATAATAATTTAATAAATAAAATAAATATATTTTAAATGAACATAGCTTAAAAAGTATTCGATGACGTTTACAATAGTTAATTTTATTTTTATTTTTTGAAAAAAGGAAATTTCGTGGAGGAAGAAAATTAAATAAAACGGTCAGAAAAAAAATAAGAAATTTCGGAGATAGTCCTCGAGGCGAGCTCCGAACCTGCGCCTGCCCTATAAATACCGCCACCATCTGAGCCCCCCTCTTTCCCCCATGTTGCCGATTTCTCTTCCGCCTCTTCATCGGCGAGTGCACGGCCGGAAGCTTCCTTCGATCTCTCCGCCTTCGTTTGGATCCCTCCGCCGTCGCCGCGGGATCGATTCAAACCCCATCGGTTCGGATCCCAATCCTCCCTTCTTGTGCTTCTTTCTAGGGTTCTGATCTAAACCCGCGATCTTGTTCTTTCTGATATTAATATATTTTTTTTCGGTTGGGATTTTGCAGGCTGCTGATTGCAACTTCCATGGCTCTGACGAACTTGTATCTCAAGGAATCGAGGACTTCCTATTTTCTCGTGATCTGTTTCCTCTTGGTCTTCATCTGATCGCCGTCTTTTTGTTCGGGGTATTCTTTTTGTCGAGGTATGGATTTTGTGCTAGGGATTCGGGTTTTAATCGACTTACGGTTTCAGGATATTTGATCGGTGTCTTTTTTGTCCGTCAGCGCAGAGTTTTTGGATCTTTTTGTTCGAGCATGCCGTGCGTTAGGCCCGATCCGGCGGACAAAGATGCGGAGCCGTTCGTGGAGATTGATCCCACTGGGCGGTACGGGAGATACGACGATTTGTTGGGCGCAGGTGCCGTGAAGCGGGTGTACCGTGGATTCGATCAGGAGGAGGGCATCGAAGTGGCGTGGAACCAGGTGAAGCTCAGGATCTTCAGGGAGGATCAGCCGATGATGGACCGGCTGTTTGCCGAGGTGCGACTGCTGCGGTCGCTGCGGCACGAGAACATCATTACGCTCTACAACGTGTGGACGGACGACGAGGGTAACACGCTTAACTTCATCACCGAGGTCTGCACCTCCGGCAACCTCCGTGAGTATCGGAAGCGACATCGCCAGGTTTCGATCAAGGCTCTCAAGAAATGGTCGCGCCAGATACTGATGGGGCTCGACTATCTGCACAACCACGAACCATGCATCATCCACCGCGACCTCAACTGTTCCAACGTGTTCATCAATGGCAACATCGGCCAGGTTCTTATCGCCTTCGAAATCACCCTTCTATTCGATCTAATCTCATATAATTTAATCTTAAGAAATTCCCCATTGTTGTCCTCCAACAATTTATCCATTTCCTCAATTTCTGCACAAAATAGACAAAAAAAAAAAAGAATCTTTTTCTGGATGATTTTGTCAGTGAAAATTATAGATCAGTTTTTTATTTAACGACTTATCGCGTTTTGCAGGTGAAGATAGGGGATCTTGGGCTAGCGGCGATCGTGGGGAAGAGCCACGCTGCACACTCGATTCTTGGCACACCGGAGTTCATGGCGCCGGAGCTGTACGAGGAGGACTACACGGAGCTGGTAGACATCTACTCGTTCGGGATGTGCGTGCTGGAGATGGTGACGCGCGAGATCCCCTACAGCGAGTGCGACAGCGTCGCCAAGATCTACAGGAAGGTGACCGCCGGTCTGCGACCGGCGGCCATGGACAAGGTCAAGGACCCCGAAGTCAAGGCCTTCATCGAGCGGTGCCTCGCCAAACCCCGTGCTCGCCCTTCCGCCTCCGAGCTCCTCAGGGACCCGTTCTTTCTCTTCCTCGACGACGACAGCTACAACGCTGCCCTGCATCCGCCATCTCTGCCTCAGCCTCGGCCACGCCCGCTGCCGGCAGACGCTGCCCATATCTCTTCCCGCCGGATTGCCTGAATGCATACCGATACCAGTAAACATCTCTGCTCAAGTGCACATATGATTTGACTTCGTTGCCTTTTAATTTTGGTTTGCAATACGTCGGTGCGTGCGTCGTTCGTAGCCGTGGAATCATGCCTGTTTGCTTGCATTTTTTTTTTTTAATATCGGCATTCCTTTTCAGTCAAAGTCAAGTTTGATTATTAGAAGTCGTTCGATTTGTTTAGTTCTGACTTATCTTGTTTGTTCCGGTTCTTGCTTGTTCGAGTGATCGAAAGAATTGGTCGTTGGCTTTGAAAAAGTCGTGACTGTCAGTGTTCATTGGCGTAGCCGTAGACTTTCAATTTGGCCCAGCAAGGCAGTCGGCCCAGCAAAGGTCCATGGCCCTTTTCTGAGTGGTTTTTGGGTGTTATAATTCTAACGTAGTAATGGAGCATCGAGGCTGAAGGCATTGTTGCTCTTATCATTTTAAAAGGAACGAAAAAAAATAATAAAAAATACACGTTTTAAAGCTTGGTATTGGACTCAACATGTGTCATACATGATTTTTTTTTTTTTGTTTTTTTAGCGGGTGTGAGGGATCAACTTATGTCGGGTTAATTCTGGAGTAATCGTTTTTTCACCAGCCATTAATATAAATCACTCTGACAAGAAGTAGCTTGGATATGTAAAGTAGGTGCGATTAAGAATGAGTTTGAGGGATGAGTTGGAGGGGAAGTTAAGGCCTCAACATGTGGGTTAGATAACAAATTCATCTTTAGGTTAGGTAGGTAACCTAAGGGTAAGCATATCGAGAACCAGATTGTCTTCGTCTTCCAGTCCTCAACCTTAACAGAAATCTGCTCAACTTAAATTATTCAATTTGATCAAAAATCAGTCCTCATTTTTATACTCATTCCCCTTACAGCTGAAGTAGGGAAGCAGCAACATTCCTACTCATCAAAGTCAAACTTCCAGTTTGAATTCCGAGCACCATTTTTTAACTTTCAGCTTACAGAAACTCGACTTGCGTCCATGAAGTTTTACTCAAGCCCTAAACCCTAAATTAAATCCTAAACCCCATGCAATTCATGAATCCTCCCCCGTGCGATTGGGGAAGATGGAGGAGCTGCCCAGATTTTCCAAAGCCGTGCCGTCTCCGCCGTTGTGAAGGCCCAAACAAATGCCTCAAATTAACCGGCCTTGAACCCCTCGAAGCAAACAAACCCCTGGTGCATTTAAAAACACATGTACGCTCAATTGTATACGAATTATACGTCGAACTGTGTGCCCGAAACAAATAAGAGATTTCTCAAAGCTTCCTCAGCCCACGGTTCTCCAAAATCCCCTCCCAAATTCCAAGCCTTAAAACTCGGATTCAACCCCCCGTTCGTGCGCCTTCAGCCACTGTACTTGTGCCCTTCCAAAGCCTTCCGAGCTCAGTCAACGCCAGCACTTCTTTTTCTAGATATCCATTAATCTCTTTTCTTTGTCCCTTTTATTCTCATGATTTTTCACCAAATCCATCTCCAACCCGCACAGCCATGGATTCTTTGAGTGCTAGATCCAGCCCTCCTCCCGCAGCGACGAGTCCATTCTCAAATCCCAAACCGGTAGAGTTGCTGAAGAAAGTGATCTTTGCATGGTGATTAATCACGCGCGCTCGCGTTTCTCATTTTGCTTTCTGTTGTTCTGCTTCTTGCGGTTCCAATTCTCTGCTGCCATTTTTTAGGGTCCAAGAAACAGGATTGCCGGCGTCGATCTGCGTTAGAGTTCATGGCAAAAGTTTCGACCTGCACAGGGTTAGCCAAGCTTTGGCTTCTATTTTTCTTGCATTTTTTTTTCATCCTTTTAATTCATGCAGTCGCCGTTGATCTCGAGAAGTGGCTACTTCAAGAAGGCATTGCGAGCCTCCAACGCCGTCGAATTGCACCAGGAATTCCCCGGTGGGCCGGAGGCGTTCGAGATGGCAGCGCTCTTCGCCTACGGCTCCAGGCTCCCCCTCGACCCCTTCAACGTAGCGGCGCTGCGGTGCGCCGCCGAGCTCCTAGAGATGACCGAGGACCACGGCTCCGGCAACCTCTGCGAGGCCGCCGACTTGTACCTCAACCAAGTGGTGCTCCAGAGCTGGGACGACACCTTGATCGTCCTCCAGACCTGCCACACGCTGCTCCCCATGGCGGAGGAGCTCCTCATCGTGAGCAGGTGCGTCGAGTCCCTCGCCTTCATGGCCTGCATGGAGATCCTCGACCCCGAGCAGAAGCGCGGTCGGCCAGTCCTCCCTCTCCGCACCTTTTCCGACCGGCCCTGGGACCCCGAGGCCGTCAAGGAGCTCGCCGGCCACGACCTCTGGATCAAGGACCTCATCGCGCTCCCCTTCAACTTCTTCGCGCGGATAATCCGATCTCTGAGAAGGCAAGGCATGAAGGAGAAGTACGTGAGCCCCGTCGTCGTCTTCTACGCCAACAAATGGGTGCTCTCCAAGAAAACGCACAAGTTCTGGGAGCAAGAAGACGGAGCAGATCACGCTGCTAACACAAATGACAAAGTGTCTGCGATCTTGCAAGCGATCGTCGAGCTGCTCCCGATCCGCAGACAGGATCCCGATCGAAATGCCGAAATAGTCCCCGTCACCTTCTACTTCGCGCTGCTCTCCATGGCCCTTTCTCTCAACTTGAGCGATGGCATACGAGTGAACCTTCAGCACTGCGTTGCGTGTCTTCTGCACCTGGCTCGAGTGGACGACTTCCTCCTCCCCGAGAACAGAGTTCTGGAAGATGTCGCATTTAGCCGAGAATTGAAAGCGATGGAGGAGATAGTTACATTCCGGGTCGCGTTCAAGGCCGCGGAGAATGCCGAGGTTGTGGCAAAGCTGTGGGATCTGTATCTCTGCCGAGTCGCCGGTGATCCAAAGCTCGGAACTGATAGATTCATGCAACTTATTCACACAGTGCCCGTGGCTGATAGAGAGACTCACGACCATCTTTACAAAGCAATCAACGCCTACTTGTCGGCACATCCTCGACTGTGCAACGAAGACAAGGCGAGGCTGTGCAGCAGCATCAGCTGTCAAAAGTTGTCGCAGGAGGCGTGCATCCAGGCAGTTTTGGATGAGCTGATGCCGCTGCGCCTCATAATCCAAGCACTCTTTGTTCAGCAATTGCACACGCAGCGAGCACTCAAAGACTGCTCAGAATCCTTCAGATACATGCAGTGCGGAGTGTTTTCCGGGAGCATCCCGAGCTCGACATGCCAACTGCCGAAGAACCAAAGCCCTTACGATCCGGAGGAGACGACTCCTGTGCCTTTAGAAGACCACTTAGTTCAAAGATCAGAACACTCTGAAGTAGAGTACGAGTCGACAAGGTTCAGAATGCAAGCACTTGAGCAGGAACTGGCATCGCTGAAGCACAGCCTCAGGAGGAGGAATCCTTTTGGCCAGGTGAGTGACTGCATTGGTTCCCTAAGGTGGTCTTCGCAAAGGAAGTATACAAATAGAATGTCGAAAGTTTTCAGGAGAATGTCCATGTTAGGCAAAAGCAAGTCGAAGATTAAGCAAAGGACCTCTGCAAGTGGTTCACTGGCTTGTAGAAGTAAATCCTTGAACGAAATGTACGATTGCTGAATGAAACTTATCTTACTAGTCAGCTTAGTGTGTGCTGCACATCGAACGTGGAGGGTATAGATATGTGATATATCAACTAAATATCAATAAATAGAGTAGAGGGTGCTAATAAGAATCTGTATCATTCATATGTTCAAATGCACTCTAAAATAGTGACAAGTTGGCCTCTTTGTCCATCAAATGAGACAACATCTGTATATGTTATAAATTAGTATCTTTATTAGTTGAGAGTTTTACTTATTCGTAATCTTTGGGCAGTTTGATCTTAATTTTTGGGAAGCACAAAAGACACTATACAAATATCCATCAATGTCTGTCTTGTTTATAATAATAGGTGAACATTCTCTTTTTCAAGTAAAAGTAGATGACCAAGCATTCCAGACAACTTAAATCTCCTCGATCAGGCTTAGATTATTAAGCTTTCAAGCACCTACTAGCATTTTATCAAATAAAGTAAATAGCTGGAGCTTAAATTAAAAATGCATAATCACACCAATTGTGGATTACATAACCTGACCTCCTGTTTTTGGGTTTAAGATCCAAACTGATTAGCACCTCCAGCGTACAAGAAAAGACTCATCGATGAGATGCTGCTATATGCTTTAGAAGAAGCAGCAGCAAGTAGTAGCTAGATTCAAGTCATTTGCAAATGATGGCATCACGTCCTGGTCCGATACCGATGAAATGAATGGGAACACCGACAAGCTGTTCTATCCGCTCAACATACCGACGAGCAGCTAAGGGAAGGTCATTGTAATTTCGGATAGATGAAATATCAGTGTTCCACCCAGGCAGCACTTCATAATCAACCTACATCAAAGCAGGCAACTTAAGATTGAGAGGTGGTTCATAACTAGTAAGAATAATTGTATTTCCAGAGCTAGGCATTAATTAGCCAAACTACAAAAAGATTCACAGATACTTCTAAATGACTTAGAAGGTAACTGTAATGCTCTAAAGAACTTGCCTGTGCTTGCTCAAGAAGACAAAGATCTGCAGGGAATGATGTAAGCTTTTTGCCATCTGTTTGCCTATAGGAAATACCAAGCTTGATTTCTGGAAACTCAGATAGCACGTCAAGCTTGGAGAGATTGAGAGACGAAAAGCCATTTATCTGGCAAGAATAGTTTAATGCAACTATATCAAGCCAGCCACAGCGGCGAGGATGACCACTTGTTGCTCCAAACTCCATCCCAGCAACTCTAAGAAGGTCACCATCTTTACCCAGAATTTCAGTTGGAAAAGGACCACAACCAATCCTAGTAGTGTAAGCTTTCACCTGCATAACATAAATGTACAAAAATTTAAAAACAAAAAGAAAGAACGATGCATCACATGGAGGTTGCTGAAAAGAATGATTCTACTTACAACACCAATAAGGTCACCCAGATTCTTTGGAGCTATCCCTAGTCCTGTGCAAATTCCACCAGCTGAAGGGTTTGAGGATGTCACGAATGGGTAAGTCCCAAAATCAATATCCAGCATGGTTGCTTGACTGCCTTCAACAAGTATTTTCTTCTTTTGCAAGATTGAATCATTTATTACTTGAACAGTGTCAGCAATAAGTGGTTCTAACCTCTCTGCAAATCTCTTGTACCTCTCAACCTCCTTGTTAAGGATGTCAGCAGTATATTCGAATCCTTCAAATCTGGATGCAGCATCCCTCAATAAAATGTCAAGCTTCTGGCCAAAAGTATCCATGCGCCTCAGGTCACAGACCTTTATACCATTCCGAATAACCTTGCTTGAATAGCATGGGCCAATCCCTCGTTTTGTTGTTCCAATGAGGGAATTTACAAGCTCTGCTTCTCTCAGTCCGTCTACAACTTGGTGAAAATCAAACAATAAATGGGCACGATCAGACACCAATATTCTTCCATTGCAGGAAACTCCATTGGATTCCAGACCCTCAATTTCTTTAAATAATCCAGGAAGATGCACAACAACTCCATTACCAATTACACACAGAGTCTCCTCATTCAAAATTCCTGAAGGAACAAGTTGGAATACAAATTTTTTACCCTCAGCGTTGTAAATGGTATGCCCAGCATTTGCACCACCCTGACATGAACAAAAAAGAAGACTTTTAATATAGATGCTAAAGTAATGAGCAAAATAATTAATTACCTTTTCTTTTCAATCATAGATAATTGATAAAATAGTTTGAAAAAAAAGGAGAGAACTTCTGAACATGGTGCAGAACCGAAAAGAACGAAAGAAGGGGGGTTGAATATCGCTAGTCAGAAAATCTTTTCTCCTTTTTTTTTTTTTTGTGAAAATAAAGATAGGCAGCGAAAAGTAAAACAAAACAATAAGAACTGACTCACGATCCCTTAGACCGTTTCGAATAGGCAATCACTAAAATCTCCTTTCCGAAAAGCTTTCCCAGAAGGAGGAGAGCGTACAGAGATGAAAGTGATAATAACATACTACTATCCCTTTAGTAGTAATAAATGCACGTAAATAATAAAAAGTTACCAACAACAAATAAATAGAACTTGGCGTAGGTTGTCGGAGAGCTTTGGCGTATCATCACTTGCACATATAGAATAGAGTAGAGCATAAGCGAGTGATTCATTGAAAGAATTGATAATCAATCTCAGACCTTAAGGCTTCTTTTATAACTTTTTTTATTCCGTCAACTGATCCTTTGATCGACCAACCTTCATAATTTTCCTAGCTTCACATCAAGGATCACAAATTGTCCAGATCGTACCTTCCGCGAAATCATCCTAGATTGGTTGATTGAATACATGTTCGGTTGATTGAACACCGAGAACTTCCTTTTGTTTCTCAATTCGATTTGATCTGATCTGGTCTTTTCTTACCAAATATATTTGGTCGATCGATCACATGTTTGGTTGACTGAACTCTGTTATTTCCTTCTGTTGGGACCAAAAATGTAGCTAGAGGGGGGTGAATAGCTCGGCGCGATCTTGTGATTGTCGTTGCGTGCTTCTTGAGATGATGTGCAGCGGAATATACAAGAAACAAAACACTACAACGCTAACTTGTAGATTTACTTAGTATCCACCTCAAGAAGAGGTGACTAGTCCAAGGATCCACACACTCACGCACCCTCCACTATGAAAACACTCCTTTTCGGTAACTACCGAAGGCGGAGAAGCCCTACAACACTCTCAATACAACAAGAAATAAAGAGAAACAAATACAAGAGAAAGGCTTACAAGATTTACACAAGAAACCCTAACCCTAACTTCTTCTTCTTATTGTAACTCGCCTCTTGACTTGGACGTGCCTCCAAGATCCTTCAAGAACTGGCGTGAGAGTGGAGAAGAAAGCTGTGGAGAAATCGCCTGTGGTCGCGTGGAAGAAAGTCGAGGAAGAAGTGCCGAAGAAACGCTCGCCAACGGCTAATATCTGCGTCAACGGTCGAATCTCAATCGATTGGATTGCTCCCAATCGGTTGGGGAGGCTTTGGATCGTTTGGCCGATCGATCCAGAGCGCCTCTGTACTCTCTAGGAATTGCCTGGATCGATCGACTGATCAATCCAGGGCTTATCGCGCAGAATCGTCGCTCCCAATCGATTGGCTGATCGATTGGAGGCTCCCAATCGATCGGCCGATCGATTGGGAGACGTTCTGTGCGAACGGCGATTTCCCCCAATCGATCCACTGATCGATTGGGAGGATTTCCTTCCGCGGGGCTCACCCAATCGATCAACCGATCGATTGGGCATGAGCCAATCGATCGGTTAATCGATCCAGCCCATGTGAGACTTGCCAAATCAAGTCCAAACGTCCCTCAAACCAACATACGGTCAACCATGACCTGTTGATATATCATGCCTAGCGTCTGGTCACCCTTGACCTGCTAGAACTCCCTCACCAAGTATCTGGTCAATCCCTTTGACCCACTTGGACTTTTTCTCCTTGTGCCAAGTGTCCAGTCCTCCATGACCCACTTGGACTTCCACCAGATGTCTGGTCAACCTTGACCCATCTGGATTTCCTCGTGCCAAGTATCCGATCAATCCCTTTACCTACTTGGACTTCCCAACACTAGATGTCCAATCAGCCTTGATCCATCTGGATTTTCCGTGTCTGACTTCACTCACCAGAACTTCCACACTGCCTAGCTTCACTCACTAGGTCTTTCACCCGACTTCACTCACCAGGATTTTCCTTCTGCCTATCTTCACTCACTAGGTCTTTCACCTGGCTTCACTCACCAGGATTTTCCTTCTGCCTGGCTTCATTTACCAGGACTTTCACATATCTTCACTCACTAGGATTTTCCATCTGCCTGGCTTCACTCACCAGGACTTTCACCTAGCTTCACTCACTAGGATTTTTCATCCGCCTGGCTTCACTCACCAGGACTTTCACGTCAAATATCCAGTCAACCTTGACCTACTTGACAACAATCTCCCCACATGAATAATTGCATCTGCAATCTCCATGTACTGTCTCCATGTATTGTCAAACATCGAAACCCAAACATCAAGACTCGAGCTTGACCCAAATCAAACTCGGTCAACCAGGTCAACCTTGACCTAGGGAATATTGCACCAACACCTTCCTCATGTGATTCAATCTTATTTGATCTCTAGTTACCAAATATGATCGGTTGACTAATCATACTATTGGTCCAACTAATATTTCCTTCTTTAGCTTAATTTGAATCTGATTTGGTCTCATGGGATTGGTCGACTGATATACTTGGTTTGGATCATGCCAAACTTCGTTTTTCGAAAAACAAAGTTGGCACAGTATAATAATAATTATAATCTTGCAAAATAGAGTTAAATATAATATGCATGTATAAAGAAACAGATAGTGTAAGTACCCCGGGTTAGTTTTGATGTCGATCAGCCGAGTTAAATTAGGTCATGTGCGTTTTGATGCCTTGTGTCTAAGTGTGCAGGAACTTAGGAACACAAAAAGTTGAACAGAAGACATAAAGAATGAGAGAGATGTCACAGGAGTGAGTCGATATGCTCGGTGTATCCGAGGAACGAGGAACTGCGGAAGCTTATACCGGTGGAGTGAAAAGGACACGTGCGACGCATCTGAGGAATGAGAAGCTGGGACGAAGCCTACTCAAGAAAAAGGTCGGAGTTGAGCTCGGGTGAGCTTAACTCCGAACGACCGGAGAATCACCCAAGCACGCGAAAAAGTGGATGGTCAACTTGGAAGTTAACCATCAAAGGCACCTCCATTGTCTAGAGGCGCCCTAGTGTTTGAAGACTTGAGGCGCCTCGGATGCCCAACAGAGCTATTGCTGCTGAAAGGACCTCCAGTTACTCGAGGTGCCTCGATTGGGATGGAGCCATTATCAAGGAGATAAGCAACGGACACCTCTGATGAACCTAGGCGCCTCTAATCCGCTAGATCAACCAGAGCACCGTTGCAACGAGGATAAGAGTAGGCACCTCCGATGGAACTCAGGTGCCTCCATTGGGCCATGTTAGCAAACGAACGTTTCAACCAAAATGCTATAAATAGAGACCTTGTCCTCTTAGTTCAAATATTACACTCTGTATTCATTTCTAGTTTTAGTTTTAGCTATCTGTACGATCAACACTGTAAGGGGCTTATCCGCCTCCGACATTGTTGAAGGAGTTTATTAGCGTGCTTTCAATTACTTTGGATTAACAACCACCCAGGTTGTAACCAAGTAAAACTACTGAGTCTCTTACTTTCTTTTTATGTCATTTCTTTTTCATTAACTAATGTGTATCCTTGCTAAGCTAGAAGCAAGAGAAATCATAAATTTATTTTTGCAGGTTATTCATCCCCTCTAGTTGGTCTACCTGATTCAACAAGTGATATTAGAGTCTAACCGCCTTAAAAGAACTAATTGTCAACTAAAGCAACAAGGAAGATGGTTGGATCAAGCATCCATCCGCCAAAGTTCGAGGGTAAGTTCACACTTTGGAAGCATCGAATTGTGGTATTTTTCAAAACCGATTTCGATATACTTTTAACTATTAAATATAATTTTGAAGTACTCAGGAATGAGAATGGAGAAGAAAAGGAAGAGCATCAATGGAACAAGAAACAACAAACTAACTTTGTGGCCAACCGCAATGTAGAGTTCCATTTGCTAAGCTTCCGCCCCAAAAAGATAATTGGATCAGCGCCTACAACTCCGCCAAAAAACTCTGGGAGAAGTTCCTAAGCTTCATAACGGCACCTCAGAGGTTAAACTAGCAAGACGAGGCATGCTTTGAAATCAACTAACCAACCTCCGTATAGTAAAAGGAGAAAAGGTAGTTCAACTGCATGCAAAACTCAAGGAGCTGATAACTGAACTCACTAACCTTGGAGAAATGGTAACGAATCAAGACTCACTCAGATACGCACTAAACGCATTTCCAAGAACCCAAGAGTAGACATCAATATTGGATTCTTTCTACATCTCGAAAGACTTGGAGATAAGTACTTTAGAAGAGTTATTTTCGACCTTGGAATTACATGAATCTCGAAGTGTAGGATTTAAAGACACTTAAAAGTCAAACAACCGCTTTAAAAGCCAAGAAGAATGAACAAGATTCGGAGTCATCCCTCAACATTGATGAAAAAGCATATATGATAAGAAAATTCGCATATATGATAAGAAAATTCAATAAAGATTTTAGAACTAACAATTTTGATAAGAGACATGTTTCGAAATTTATTCCAAGAAAAGGGAGTAGAAAAAATGCTACAATTGTGATGAAGAAGAGCATATCAAGGACAACTTGCTCAGATTGAAGAACAAAGAAAAAGACAAAGGTTCAACAAGGTCCAAACAAAAGAACCTCAAAGCAACTTGGAGCGATTCATTATCAAGAGAGTCCGAGATAGAGGAATATGTTGGACTAGTACTAATGGTCGATCACTAAGAAAAAGATGACAAAGGCAGAGCATCCACCTACGAATCTGACACGATAAGTGAGGTATGACTCTTACCCTCTGATCAGATGTATGATGCTATAAAAATGCTATCTAGAACCTTATGTAAAACTAGGACCAAATATATAAGCGCAAAGAAAAACTATACATGGCTACTAGAAGATTTTGATAAACTAAAGGTTGAAAATGCAAAATTAAATGAACAAACAAAAACATTGAAATTAGAAGAAGATTCTATGTGTTCAAATTCATATGTGTTAGGACACTTGAGAGCTTTCTTTCGCTTCTTCTCGTTAATGTTAACTCATTGGATTTTACTTGTTCTCCATCTCCTTGAGGTGACTAATCTAAGGGCTCACTCTCCTCACTCACAGATGCACTATGAAACCTCCTTCCTGGAGGCGAAGAAGCCTCGTACAAGCTCGAATACAAGAAATACAACAAGAAATGCAACCTAGATTACACAAGAAATCGAAAACAATTACAACAATGAGCCTTGCTTTGCTTGCTGTTTTCTTGCTTGGAATAGCCTCTTAATGCTTGGAAAATACAGTAACATTACTCTTCCAAACCCTCAAGAACTGGTGTGAACAGTGATTTCGAGTCATGTCTTTAAACCTTCGCAAAAACCCTTTTCTAGGGTTCACTTGACGCCGCTAATCAATTCAGCTTTTCCCCAATCGATTGCCACATTAGCATTTGAACACCTGCAAAACGACTCTTTTACAAATTTCGAATTGATTGATGAGCCATACTAATCGATTCTACAGCTTCTAATCGATTGACGAATCAATTCAGAAGTCTACCGTTTGCTCGCGGAATCTCCCAACCAATTACGCCATACTCGTAATCAATTAAGCAACTTCTTAATCAATTTCGATCAAGAGTGCTTCTGTTCGCAAAGAAGAAGCTTGCCAATCGATCTAGGAAGCTACTGTTCGCTCGTGAGTTTCTCCTAATCGATTGACTTTAGGCTGGATCGATTACCTAATCGATCCAGAGCCCTTCCGTTTCACCAAGAATATCTCTCAATCGATCATCTGATTGATTAGCTTTGGATCAATTGATTACCCAATCAATTGCTCAACCATAATCCCCTAAACTTGATTTTAGGGTTCTTTTACCCAACACGAAGTCTTCCATGACTTGTTGAGACTTTCTGTTGCCTAGAATACAACCCTGATCTGCTAAGACTTCTTTAACAAATGTCTTGTCAACTCTTGACCAACTTGGACTATCCCTTACCTAGTTCCCAACTAGGACTTCTCTCGTGCTAAGTATTTACCTTGGACTTAATCTAGTTGTCAACTAAGTCTGCTTAGTCCCACTAGGAATTCACATGTACTAAGTGTTTGGCTCCCGGCTAATCCACCTTGGACTTAACCTAGTTCCCAACTAAGTTTGCCTAGTCCCACTAGGACTTCCCTTGTGTCAAGTGTTTAACTCCCAACTAACCCACTTTGGACTTAACCTAGTTTCCAACAAGGTTTGCCTAACTTCCCTTGTGCTAAGTGTTTAGCTCCCAACTAACTCAACTTAGACTTAACTTAGTTTCCAACTAAGTTTACCCAATCTCACTAGGACTTCTATTTGTCTAACCTCCAGTTAAGACTTCTCGTTTACCTAACTTCCAGTTAGAAATTTGCCAGTCAAGTCTCCGGTCAATCTTAACCTACTTGACTTCCATTCACACGTATTCCAAGCATCGAAACTCAAGCTCAAGTCAACCCGAGCTAAGTCAACTCGAGCTTAGTCAACCTAGTCAACCTTGACCCAAGGAAGATTGCACCAACAATCTCACCATTCTTGATGTTTCACAATATGTTTAAGTTAGGCTTAACCCATTAGCCCAACCTCTATTTTCCCAACCTCCATTTTCATCACATGCCAAAGCATGAATGAGGATTTTTAACTTAAACCTCATATTTTCTCCCCCTTTGACACACATCAAAAACTCTCCCCGAGAATCAATTTGTTCAAAGGAACCCAATGAAAGTATCATTATCTTTAATTGTAACCTATGCTCAACTTTGAACATATATCCATCACAATGAATGTTCCCAACCTTCTATGTCTCCACATCCTTATCATAAAAAAAACATGTCTTTTAGGAAGACCTCCCCCTTAAAGCATGCTCCAACTTCTATCATTGCACCAACAATGATTTTTAGATCCTAAATCTTTTAGGAAAACTCAAAACGAAGTCATGAGATTTAAAAAATTTTGAATCTAAACCTCCCTTTAACTCCACATTTTTCACCATAAGCCTTCCCCTTTTCAGTTTTACTAAGAAAATTGCCTTAATATATTTATACAAGTATTTTAAAGGGTTAGGGATTGTTAGGTTAACTAAATGTGGGTTAATGGACTGAAATTAAACTATTTCAGTCGAAATAAGCAATTCCCAATCGATTAATAACGATCTTCAATCAATTGAAATGTCTGAATCGATATCGATTCAGAGTCGTTTTATACTGAGAAAAAGACTTACCAATCGATTAAGTTCAGATTCAATCGATTACGGTCTCGAGTAAAACTTGGAGTTTCTAATTTCTGAATTCAATTTCAGATTCAATTTTAGAAACTCATAAATAATTCTACGATTATCAAAAAATCATGAAATTTTACGTAGATATTACTTATGTCATATAATATCAAGGAAAGATAGTTTTCTATGAGAATATAGCTCATTTTCAAAGATTGACACAAAATTGGGAACCATTGAAAACCTCAATATTTCACTACCACTTAATCAACGGTGACTTCTATCAAAAGATAGACTTCATCAAGGTTTTCCAAAATGATTTTAAAATGATTTTCAAAATAAATTTCCAACTATGATCTTTAAGTTAAATACACATGACTTGTACGCTAGCTTTTCTCATTATTGAACTTCACATAATCATTTACTTTGATGATACTAAAACTCAAAAAGATGCACTAAAGTAGCATCGTAAGTTTTGTTAATCTTCCAAACATCTCACTTGTATCTAATGTGTCCCAATACACATACAAGTCAACCTTATAATTTTTTGTGAGATGCAAATTATATTTTCCCTAAATTAAGGAATCATGCATTTTTAACTAGGCATGTAAACTTTAATCATCCAATCTAGGATGTCAATTAATGTCATTGTTCTTAATTTCAAGGAATTAAAACGATGCATGATAATAATCATGACATCCATCACATAAGCATTTTTTTAAAAAATTATCATAGCTAAATGATGTATGTATGACATGACATATAGCAAATATCATGACAAGATGTAATGTCATTGTGTATATCATGATATCATGGCATGTGATAGGGTACCCAATTATGGTAATTTTAGCATAAATAAAATACCTAGATTTTCTATCTAAGTATCATCAACTAATTGCTAAATTAAAAATAAACTTAAGTTGCCCTTATTTCCCTAGAATTTACAAAAATCCCAACTTAGCATTCTTTAAAATTTTATCCTATTTGTGACAATTTAATCCAGTAATTCCTCAAATTTATTGACACACTTTCACTCTTAAAGAGTAAAGATCAACTCTCATTTTCAAGATATTACAATACCTTGAAAATTTTCTAGTGTTAACTTCGCCGTAGTTTGGTTAATTACCCTTCTAATTAGAATTAGTACACTTTAAACTCATCTAGGGTGTAAAGAATACACTCTTAGGAACCCAAAATCTATTGGTGCTCCTTAAGTATTCTAAGTACTCATTAGAGATAACTTCCCTAGAAACCTTCCTAATGGCTTTCCTAGGCTTCTTAGAAGCTTTAGTCACACTAGTCTCCTCTAAGTCAACTCTAAGAATAACTTCTCTTGTAACCTTCTTAATGATTTTCCTAGATTTCATAGAAGCCTTAGTTATGTTAGTCTTCTCAAGGTTAACTCTAAGGATAATTTCACTTAAAACCTTGATCTGACTCCTAGACCTAAGGTTGGTTTCATAATTATATAGAACTCTATGATATGAGGGTACATTCTCTTTCACTTTTGATTTGTATCCCAAGCCTCTCTTGTTATTGAATGACTCGTATATATTTTGGTTTAGGTCTTGCTTCTTTGACCCTGTAACTTTATTTATCATTTTCTTAAGGGTCTTCTCTAATTTATCAAGTTTTGAATTCAAGGTTTGATTTTTTATTCTTAAATTCTCAAATTTAGATTTTTCTTTATTGCCTTGGATATTGTTCCTTTTAGGCATATATCTAAATTATTTTGGTTTCTTACATAGATTGTTTTCTACCTTCCTATCCTTAGGTGAGGTAATCCTAGTATATAATATGCTCTATAATTTTCCTGAGGATTATCATACTTCTTATTTTCATGATAAATAGCACTAAAGTGATAACATTTATTTCAAGCATTCTTCATGAAATGAAAAATTATCATTTACTAATGGTACCTTAGTTTGTTCTTTAAAGCTCCCCCTTGATTTGAGTTTCCCCCCTTGTTAAATCTTTCCTTTGGACATTAATTCCGATAATGCCCCTTTTGGTTGCATGTGAAGCACACAATGTGCTCGTTGCCTTTGCGTATCACGGGTAAGGCATCCTTTAGCTTCTCCTTTACCTTAAGTGTCATTTGGGTCTTCTTCTTCTCCAATTTAGGACACTTGCTCTTATAGTATCTTTTTTCTCTACACACAAAACAAATAATATAATCTTTATTTTTAATGCACGAAATTGATATACCATCATAATTTGTGCTTTCTTAACTTGCAGAGGTGACACCATCTTCTTTCTCATTGACTCCGAGAGTACTCACGGATAATATTACTTCAAAGGATCGACACAAATATTCCCCAAGTAGAGCTCAAGGTATGCTTGAATACTCTGCAAGGGCTGATGAGCTGCTTATTTATAGAGGAGGATGTCGGGTGCACATGGGGCCCCATCGTCACACCTCATCTATTGTGATAAGAGCGCATCTTCTACTTTACAGCGGATAGATGCCTCTTTACAGCTTAGGGCATCTTTGCTTTACACGTGTGCCATAGTGGCTAAAGCTTATCTACTTTACAGCACATAGATGCCTCTTTACAGCTCAGGGCATCTTTGCTTTATTTGCAGATACTGACAGGGGGTATGTAGATAGTGGAGTTAAAGGGTCCACCACTTCCGCGAAGTTACACGTGAAAAGAATGTTGGTGCAACCTTAGGTCAAGGTTGACCAGACTCGAGTTGACTTGACTCGAGTTGTGTTTTGATGTTTGACGAGTTATGTTTGACAATGTTTGACATGAACTGAAAAGTTGTATCTTGATGTTTTACAAGGATACAAGCTTGGGAGATTGTGGGTGCAACCCGTGGTCAAGGTTGACCTGGTTGACCCGAGGTGAGTTGATCTGACTCGGAAAAGTCCAAGCAGGGAGCTTGGCACGGGAAAAGTCCAAGCAGGGAGCTTGGCATGGGAAAAGTCCAAGTAGAGAGTTTGGCATGGTGAAAAGTCCAAGCAAGGAGCTTGGCACGGGAAAGAATCAAGTATGGAGACTTGGCGGAGAATCAGTATGGAAGCTTGGCGTGGGAAGTCGGAGAGGACTCGGTGGCTCGTTCTCCGGATGTGGTCAGAGAGGGCGTTCTCTGGACCGGATGGAAGTCGGAGAGGGCTCGGTGGCTCGTTCTCGGTGGTCGAGAGGGCTCGGGAGCTCGTTCTCTGGATGGAAGTCGGAGAGGCTCGGTGGCTCGTTCTCCGGGCTGTGGTGAGAGAGGGCTCGGTAGCTCGTTCTACGGACCGGATGTGGAAAGTCACAGTGAGTGAAGCCGGGCGGTGGAAAGTCACGGTGAGTGAAGCGGGCGGTTGTGAAAAGCCTAGTGGTGAAGCTGGGTGAAGTCACGGTGAGTGGTGGGCGGTTGAAATCTGGTGGTGAAGCGGTGAAAACCCAGTGAGTGAAGCTAGGTGAAAGTCTGAGTGAGTGAAGCGAGGAAAATCCGGATGGATCGAGGGTGATCGGACATGGTGTTGAGAAGGTCAGTAGGTCGAGGGTGGGATGCTTGACCGAAGAAAAAGTCAAGTGGGTCAAAGGTTGGCCGGACACTTGGGGGAGTCTTAGCAGGTCGAGGGTGGCCGGATGCTAAGCATGATGTACCAAGAGGTCGAGGTTGACCGGATATTGGTTTGGACTTGATTTGGGCAAAACCAAGACACGGATCGGTGCGGTGACCGATCGCGTCTGTGGTTTCTGATCGGTGCGGAGGCCGATCGAGCGATCGATGTGCCTCGTGAGCTTCTTGATCGATGCAGGGACAATCGGCGGGAAGCTGATCGGTCCGGGACCGATCAGGATGAGTTGGGCAACTCTCTGTGAAAGCATTTTGATCGATGCGGGGACCGATCAGCATAAACTGATCGGTCCCACGGCCGTCGGATCAACGAGCCGTCGGTGATGCTGATCGGTGCATGCCGTTGAGAGACAGCGGCTGATTCTTCTATCTTTGGCCTCTGTTCTTCTCGCGGTGGATGCAGGCTATAAAAGTGAGGGTTTCTACAGTGGACTCTCTCTTACACTTCTTCTTCTCCGATAGCCTTCTTCTTGTGCCTCTTCTTCTGCTGCCACTTCCCTTCTTTGAGCTCTTCGCCCCTGCCCTAACGAGAGTTGCTGAAGAACGGATATTTGTAGCTCGACCCACGGACGAGGATATTCATTCTGTGTACGCTTGTGGTTGGCATAGATATCGCTCCAGTCGAAGAGAAGGCAAGTGCGAAGGTGTTTCATACATTTGTATTGTATTTTGCTTCTTGCTGCTTTCTACTCCTGTATTGCTTTTGCAAAACATTATGGCGAGGTTTCTCCACCCAGAAGGAGTGTTACATTAGCCGATTCTCCGGGGTCTCATCCACCGACGGATTGATCGGATTCGTCCACCTTACGGACACGCCGAGGAGTAGGAGTTTCATCTCCGAA
The DNA here is from genome assembly GCF_018446385.1 of Zingiber officinale. Classification (NCBI taxonomy): domain Eukaryota; kingdom Viridiplantae; phylum Streptophyta; class Magnoliopsida; order Zingiberales; family Zingiberaceae; genus Zingiber; species Zingiber officinale. The sequence goes on along the minus strand of NC_055999.1, from coordinate 100,273,685 downwards.
CCTCGTTACATCGACGAGTTTGAGGTTTGCTATTCTCCGCTTTTGTTTCTATTCGTTTTATTTCCGCTGCGCTAACTTGATTTGTAGAAAGAAACGAAGAATTTGGCCCTCTCTAGCCGCGACCATCGATCCTAACAAGTGGTATCAGAGCGAGGTCGCTCTTCGTTGGATCAACACCCAGGGGAGCACGAGCTAGAGAATGGAGTTATTTGGAGAAGACGTCACAATTCTACCTTTCTACGATCGCAACGACTTCGCGATTTGGAAGGTAAGAATGAAGTACTTTCTTATGACTAACCTAGAAAATTGGAGGTGTGTGCAATTAGGTTTTACTCCTCCATTGGATAAAGAAGGAGAACTTTTGGAGAAGAAGAAGTGGACGAAGGAGCAAATCCACCAATCAACCATCAATGATGAGGTAATGAAAATCATTGAATTTTCTTTACCTAATGATGTTTTGTGTAGGATAGGTGGATATAACGATGCCAAGGAGTTGTGGAATAACTTGGCAAAGTTCCATGAGGAGAACTCCACTTCAAGTCATGAAGAGGAGTCAAGTGAGCCAAGTAGCTCACATCATGGAGGCATGGATTTAGAGGTTGAGGGCTACTCAACATCTAAGGGAGAAGAGGAGGAGAGTTCCTCTTGAGATCGAACAAGAAGAAGAAGCCACCTCGGAAGGGATGAAGGAGGCGTTCATCCATCCTCAACTCTAGGTAACTCAAGTCGTTTAGTTTCTAGCAAATTACATAATGTGCTTTGAGTGTAGGAATTTGGACATTACAAGAATAAATGTCAAAGGGTTAGAAAGACTCCACCGGCGAAGGTCGAGGAAGCGGGGTCCCAACCTGAGGCGAAGGCACGTGGTGTGCTTCGATGCTGCGAAGGGGACACTATAGGAGTCAATGTCCGAGGGGGAGGCAACCTCACAAGGACAAGAGACCGAGCACGTCAATAGGGGGAGCGAAGGCAAACCCTAAGGTAACATTTAAGTCTCACTCTTGCAATAAGACACATGCTAGTAGTTTTGTTGCAATTGTTAATAATGATAAGCATGTTAACTTTAGGAACCAATATATGTGCTTAGGTGCTAAACATGTTAGCCTAGGTAAGGATAACACTAGAAATGTCAATCCTAGGATTAACTCATCTAAGGTTAGGGAGAACCTAGGTAGAAATCCCAAATCAACTAGACACATGCCTAGGAATACCTCAAAGAAAATGATAAATTAAAGCTTGAGGTATTAGAGAAAGAAAATCTAGTCTTGAGGTCAAGACTTGACTCTCTAGAAAAGGCTCTTAAGGATTTGCTCTAGGGTCTAGGGTCAAAAACCAAGTCCAAGGACAAGAAAGGTTTGGGTCACAAACCTAAGTCCCAAGTAGTCAAGCTCAATTATCATAATGTTCCATTCGATTATGGAACAAAACCTAGGGCTAGGAAGAACAACACCAAAGTCACAAGGGGAGTCACCCCTAGAGTTGATCTTGATGAGTCCCAAATGACCAAGGCTTCAAAGCCTAGGAGGGTCATTAGGAGGGTTGCTAGGGAAGTCATCCCTAGTGAATATTTAGTGAACCCAATGAGCTCAAATAGGTATTGGGTTCCTAGGAGCGTGATTTCATCACGCTAGATTAGTTAGGGTGTGCCAACCTTACTTGAATAGGTAGTTAACCTAATCATGGCAAAAGGTGGCACTTTAGGATTTTTCAAGGTATAATCAAGCCTTGAAAATGAAATTAAGAATTATTCCTAAGGTGATTAGAATGTGCCAATCAAATTTGAGGAGTTGTCTAGAGTCAATCTAATTAGCACATAGTGATCTAAAAATCTTTGGTATAAGATGCTAGGTCTATTACACTTAGGAATATAGAATTTATGGCAAAATGATCGAAATTATCAAAAATGGCAACTAAGGCTAGAATTAGGTATTTTCTATACCTTTACATGTTATTTACCATATATTGTTTGCCATATGCCATGTCATGACATCATATTTATTTTATGATCATTTAAAATGTCATGATAATGCTTAGGTTAGTTTAAATGTCATGCTTTATTTAAGTTTCACACTTTATGCTATGACATCATGACATTGGCACATGTTTCCATTTATGATACAATTATATGCCATGTCATCATCTTGTGCATTAATGATCAATGAAATTGATTTAAGGACTAAAACACAATTTGATATGGAGATCAAATTGTTATTTAGAAAAATACATGAGAACTTAGATTAAGCTAACCTAAACTCATATCTCACATCAAAATTGACTTGGATGTGTTTGATACACCTTAGATGTGTGTGAGATATTAGGATTGTGAGTTAGGATCAAGGTGCATAGTTCTTGTACCTAGATGAGCCTAATTCTAATTGGGGATCATAGGGAAAGCCTTTGTACAAGTCATGTACATTTAGCCCTAAGATTATGATCCTAAATTGAAGGGTTTAAAATCATTTCAAAATTGATTTGAAAAACCTTGATGAAGCTTTTCTAGTGATAGCATTCATCATTGAGCAAAGTGATACAAAGATGAGTTAACTTTGAGCTATTTCAAAGACTTTTGAACTTTGTATCAAGATTTGAAAATGGAACTTATTTTCATAGAAAACTATTTTTCCATGATAGTATATGTTATGAGGAGTGTATCCTCAAAATTTTACAATTTTTAGAATTTTCTGTGATTTTCTAGAGGTTTCTGAATTTGGGAGAAATCGAAATCGGAGTAAATGGACGATCGGAGGTTCTGATCGGTCAGGTGCGTGTGGATCGGTCATTTGGACCGATCGGAGAGCTGATCGGTCCGGTGGCCCGTCGGGCGTCTGAGTGCTGAAATCGTGGTTGTGCGAAATTTCAGCTCGGGAGTTGGTATTTTGAAGGTTTGAAACTCTCAAGACATTGTTGGTGCAATGGTCAAGGAGTTGACCTTTAGGGGAATTTACCTATTAGTCAAGGGAGTTGACTTTTGGGGAGTTTTTACTCAAAGACTTGAGTGATATGGGATTATCACTAAGTTAATTGTTGGACCTTAGTATCGAGGGAAATTAAGAGTTTCAATGAAAGGTATGGGACTTTCATTAGGAAGAAACTCTTGACCTTGATCCATTGAATGTGTCAAGGAAGAAGAGGAGAGAATGGAGGAGAATGTTCGAGGAAGAACATTGGAAAACCTAAGTTAGGTTATCGGGTTAACCTAACTTGATTATGGGTTTGATTATGGGTTTGATTATGGGTTTTGTCAAGCATGAAAAGGGGAGATTTTAGGTCAAGGTTGACTGGTTGACCAGACTCGAGTTGACTTGACTCGAGTTGTGTTTTGATGTTTAACGAGTTATGTTTGACGATGTTTGACATGAACGGAAAAGTTGTATCTTGATGTTTCACAAGGATACTGACTTGGGAGATTGTGGGTGCGACGTGGTCAAGGTTGACTGGTTGACCGGGTGAGTTGACGACTCGGAAAAGTCAGCGGGGAGCTTGGCGGGAAAAGTCAGCGAGGGAGCTTGAAATGAGAAAAGTCCAAGCGGGAGTTTGGCGTGGTGAAAAGTCCAAGCAAGGAGCTTGGCACGGGAAAGTCTATGGAGACTGTGGCGAGAAGTCCAAGTATGGAAGCTTGGCACGGGGAAGTCGGAGAGGGCTCGGTAGCTCGTTCTCGGGATCGTAGTGAGAGAGGGCTCGGGAGCTCGTTCTGCGGGCCGGATGGAAGTCGGAGAGGGCTCGGTAGCTCGTTCTGGACGGATGTGGAAAGTCTTGGTGAGTGAAGCCGGTGAGGCGGATAAGTCCTAGTGAGTGAAGCCGAGCGGTGGGAAAGTCTTGGTGAGTGAAGCCGAGCGGGTGAAAACCCTAGTGAGTGAAGCTAGGTGAAAGTCCGGTGAGTGAGCTGGCAGATTGGAAATCTGGTGAGTGAAGCCGGGAAAACTGGTGGTGAAGCGGGTGAAAGTCCGGTGAGTGAAGCGGGCGAGGAAAATCCGGATGGATCGAGGGTGATCGAACATGCGGTGTTGAGGAAGGTCAGTAGGTCGAGGGTGGTGAATACTTGACACGAGAAAAGTCAAGTGGGTCGAAGGTTGGCCGGACACTTGGTGGGGAGTCTTAGCGGTCGAGGGTGGCCGGATGCTAAGCATGATGTACAAGAGGTCGAGGTTGACCGTATATTGGTTTGGACTTGGTTTGAGCAAAAGCAGACACTGGATGGTGCAGTGACCGATCCGCGTCTTATGGTTTCTGATCGGTGCGAGACCGATCGAGCGATCGTGTGCCTCGTGAGCTGCTTGATCGATGCGGGACCGTCGGCGAGGCTGATCGGTCCGGGACCGATCGAGTGCTGAAGGTTGGACAACTCTGTGAAAGCATTTGATCGATGCGGGGACCGATCAGCATAAACTGATCGGTCCCCGACCGTCGGATCAGCCAGAACCGTCGGTGATGCACGTCGGTGCAGCCTAACCGTTGAGAGACAATGGCTAGATTCTTCTGCTGTCTTTGGCCTCTGTTCTTCTCGCAGGTGGATGCAGGCTATAAAAGGGCTGAGGGTTTCTACAGTGGACTCTCTCTTACACTTCTTCTTCTCCGAAGCTTCTGCTTCTTCTTGTTCCTGCCTCTTCTTCTTGCTGCTGCAAGTTCTTCTGCGAGCTTTGCTGAGCTCTTCGTTCCTGAAGCTTTTGTGAGCTTCCACTCATTTGGGACCAGTGATCGATTCTTATTCTTTGTTGTGGTTGGATCAGGAAATTCGCTTCATCAAGTCGAAGAGAAGGCGAAGCGAAGGTGTTTCATACATTTGTATTGTATTTTGCTTCTTGCTGCTTTCTACTCCTGTATTGCTTTTGCAAAACATTGTGGCGAGGTTTCTCCACCCAGAAGGAGTGTTACATTAGCCGGTTCTCCGGGGTCTCATCCACCGACGGATTGATCGGATTCGTCCACCTTACGGACACGCCGAGGAGTAGGAGTTTCATCTCCGAACCTCGTTACATCGACGAGTTTGAGGTTTGCTATTCTCCGCTTTCGTTTCTATTCGTTTTATTTCCGCTGCGCTAACTTGATTTATAGAAAGAAACGAAGAATTTGGGGCGGCTATTCACACCCCCCCTCTCTAGCCGCGACTATCGATCCTAACAAAGAATTCATTCTGGTTACAACATCTTGAAGCATGTAGGCAGTTTGTGTAAGTTGTTCATCAATTTGTTTGGTGACGGGGTACCAGTTATGCCACAAATTATCCTTTGAGCATAATCGTTGACACTCCTGTTTCTCCAAGGAGTGAAGTAGCCTAAGCTGCTGGAGTGCATTAGTGGCTTGGATGGCCGCCCTTTGTTGTAGGCCATGAAGGTGTTGTCGGAGTTGTTGGTCTTTCTCGAGCGTAATTGGGTAGACATGTAGCTTGTTGAGCTACTGTTGGTATTGCTCAGCGAGGCTGATAAGGCTTTGAGGGTCGTTATCGGGAGTGCCTTCATGTCCCGGAGTGCCTGAACCCTCTCAGAATTAGCTTCAATTCCCCGCTCGGTCACAAGATATCCCAGGAATTTTCCTCCTCGAGCTCCAAACAAGCATTTTAATGGATTTAACTTCAATCCATATTGTCTGAGGGTGTCATAGGTTTCTTCCACGTCCGTAATCAGGTTTGTGGCTAAATTGGACTTGATAAGAATATCATCCACATAGACTTCCACGTTTCGTCCGATCTGCTCTCGAAAGATCTTGTCCATCATCCTCTGATAAGTAGCTCCTGTATTTCTTAGTCCGAAAGGCATGACAGTATAACAGAAGGTATCATCCGTCGTGATGAAACTAACTTTCTCCTGATCCTCCGAGGCCAAGGGGATTTGATGATACCCCTGGTAGGCGTCCAACATGCAGATCCTTTCATAGCCCGCCGTTGAATCCGCCATCTGGTCGATCCTGGGAAGTGGGTAGCAATCTTTAGGGCTGGCGCGATTGAGATCCCGGAAGTCAATGCAAACCCTCCACTTATTGTTGGGCTTGGCCACCAGGACTATGTTAGATAACCAGGACGGGAACTGTACTTCTTGAATGTGCCCAGCTTTCCTGAGCTGGTCCACCTCAGCTCGGATGATTTTATTCTGCTCGCCCGAAAAGTTCCTCTTCTTCTGCTTGACCGGCCAAGAATCAGGCAAAAGGTGTAGCTTATGTTCCGCCACTTCGGGTTTAACCCCTGGCAACTCCTCTGGGGACCAAGCGAAGACATCTCTGTTGCGCGCCAAACACTGGATTAGATCCGCCTTAAGCTCAGCGGGTAAGTCACTTGCTATGCGGGTGAGGCTCTCTAGGCGTTCGGGATGAAGTTGAACCTCTTCCCAAGGAATGAGCTCTTCTACTACGGGGAGAGGTTCTTCTTGGATGGCATGGGCGCCACCATCCTGAGTCCTTTGTGCTTTGCAGGCCTCCACTCTGACCATATCGATGTAGCACCTAAGGGAGACCCGTTGGCCGCTGCTCCCCTTTAACCTCCCCGACCTAGTCTCTCACGGAGAATCTGATTTTCTGATGAAAGGTGGAGACCGCAGCCCAGAACTCATGTAATGTCGGTCAGCCCAGGATGACGTTGTAAGACGAGGGCGAATCTACTACGATGAAGGTGCTCCTCCTTGTTCGCACCAGGAGCTCACTGCCCAAGGATATTGGGCAGCTTGATCTGGCCCATGGGCTTTACTTCATTGCCTATAAAATCGTACAAAGAAGTGGTCACTGGTTGAAGCTCACTGACGTCTATCTGCATTCCTTCAAATGCAGTCCTAAACAGCACGTTGACAGAGCTTCCGGTGTCAATGAAAACTCTGACCACGCGACTATTGGGTATGACAGCTTTGATGATGAGGGCATCATCATGGGGTAACTCTAATCCTTCTAAATCTTGCAGCCCGAAGCTGATGACAAGGTCGGCAGCTTGTTCTTGGCTGCATCCAACGGCATGAACCTCCAAACGTCGTTCATGAGACTTCCGCGCCCTGCCAGAATCTCCGCCTGTAGGCCCTCCAGAGATCATGTCTATCTCTCGAATGGATGCATTGCCCTTATTTTCTTCCTCCCGGACTTCTCCTTGTTCTCGGCCACGTCCATGCTGCTGCACACTTGGCCCCGCCTGGTCTAATCTGGGCCTGCTTGCTTGACCCGCCGCGATACGTTGGTCGTCCATCATCTTCTGCACTTGGGGGGCCAGCTCGGGTGGTGGCAGACCCAACTCAGCGGCGCGTCGAGAGTCGCGAGCAAATTAAAAACAATCGTTAGTGGCATGCGTATGTGACCGATGATAGGTGCAATAACGTGGACCCCACGACCCAGGTCTAGAAGCGTGGACCGCAGCTACCCGTGGAGCGGGTCGGGAATCCTGACCAGGCGGAAAGGGAGGTCGGGTTTCCCGGGCGCGCGGAAGATGTTGAGCCAGTGATTGGGGTGTTCTTTTCTCCGGCTTGTTGACGGAAGAAGGCACCCGATCTGCCTTCCTTCGTGCCACTTACGCCTCTTCCACGTTGATATAGCTGGCGGCCTTCTCCAGCATCTCATCGAAATTCTTTACGAGATTTTTGATGAGGTCTCTGAAGAATTTCCCTTCTACTAATCCATGGGAGAAGGCGCTCATCAATATCTCTGAAGTGGCAGATAGAACATCTTGAGTCACTTGGTTAAAGCGCTTAATATAACTTCTCAAGGGTTCAGCGAGCCCCTGCTTAAGGGCAAAGAGGCAATGGACAGTCTTTTGATATTTCCTGCTACTACGAAGTGGCGCAGGAAAACGGTCTTGAAATCTAGGAAACAGGTGATGGACCCGTGTGGCAATCCATCAAATCATTTTTGCGCTGAGCCGGACAAAGTGTTCAGGAATACCCGGCACTTGATGACATCACTATATTGATGCAACAGCGCCGCATTCCTAAATTTACGAAGATGATCTTCAGGGTCCTTGTTGCCGTCATATTCCCCGATAGCAGGGGGCATGTACCCTTTAGGCAGCTTCTCTTCCAGTACCCTTAGGGAGAAGGGCACTTGCTCTTCAGGTTCTACCCTGGGCTCTTCTTTGAGGGCAATGGCTTTTCCTTTCTTAGAGTCCCTGGGCGGGGAACTCTCTGCCATAGAAGCCTGCGGTTGTTCCTTCTTGTTGTTATAACACCCAGGGTCCCGCGAATAATAACTCAGGCCTGGCTCTCTATAGAAGGCTGGGGGAAACTCCTCAGGCTGCTTCCTCTTTAATCCGTGGTCAAAAATATTCGTTGGGTCTTTGGAGGCTTCAGGCAGCTTGTGCGGTCGGGATACAGTAGTTTGCTTTGCTGAAGCCGCTCGTCTTTTGGCTTCCTTGAAGAGCTCCTACTTTCCGGCTGTCATGGTGACGTTGATTTTGCCAGTATCCTCCATCTTCACGCTTCAGAACAGAAAAGTGTGTTCCCACATACAACGCCAAATTGATCTCCTAGTGGTAAGTTTAATTATTATGTTAATTATGCAATTCCTGACCGTCTCCCAGATTTAAAATTATAGGATGATGAACCAGTGGAATCCCAATCAATACAGCAACCTCCTCCAATTTTTAAGAAACTACTACCTAAAGAGGCTACAGCGGTACTTGTTGAAGAAGAAAGTGGACTTCATCAGTCTACCTTTGAGCAAGCCCATGCAGGAGAAACAAGCCCAAGGGCCACTGTTCTCCAGTCCATGGGCACTACTCTTCAGTATCCTGATACTGAAGTTGACATTCTTGACCAGATTCAATATATGGCCTCCATCTCTACTCCCTTAACCAAACCAACATTATGGGATTTTTATGATTATGATTCGGAGCTATGGACCAATCCATTCGCAACAGAAGGTGATGGGGAGGAGGACCCATCTCAATTGCTCGCTGTAGGCTGCGAGATGGAATACCCTAACTTACGACAATTGCTGGAAGAAACCCCCACCAAATCCCGGCAGATTTATTCTACTAGCACTGTGATATTACCATACCAACCTTCTCAAGATGCAGCGATGGGACCACCAGGATATCCTCCTGCAAAAGCTCAAGAAGGCCCATCCACATTTCAACCCATCTATGAACAACAATCCCCTAAGGCAAAATTCCGAGGAGAAACGAACAATGAATAATGGACACTTCCATCAGCTCAGCAGCAAAGTGGAGCTTTATTCGTGATCTCAGAACAACTCGGATTATGTGATGATGCATTCTCTCGATGAGAATCTATAACCAAGAATTATGTTTTCAATCAAATATTCACAGATACAAAGGACAAAGTGGAGTTTATAGAAAATCTATTGGGCGAAATTGAGAAGATAACATGGGTACAATGGCGAATGAGTTATCCCACAGAATATGAAGCCCTCACTCAAACTGGAGAAGGACGAGAAGGAACACAAAATATTCTATCACAAATGATAAGGGTATTCTCTGTCAAAGATCCAGCCCAAGGATCCACCGTCATACAAGATACTGCTTATAAAGACCTAGAAAAACTATCCTGTGATAATGTCAAAAACATTATCCAATATATTAATAACTACATGCGACTGGCTGCCAAAACAGAACAATTATATGCTGGACCGGAACTCTCTGAAAAATTCTGATTCAAAATGCCAGGAGATTTAGGCAACCGAATAAAGGCAGCATTTGATGAAAAGTACCCAGGACTCACAATTGGAGTATTTCCAAGGGTTATCTTCGCACACAAATTTCTGGAACAAGAATGCAAAGATGCAGCCTTTAAAAGGTCACTCAAAAACCTTTCTTTTTGTAATCAAATTCCTATACCATGTTACTATAATAAATAGAAGAAGCTGGGAATAAGGCAGTCAAGAACGTATAAGGGCAAACCTCACGACACCCATGCAAGGATACATTGCCCAGAGTGTTTTATAACAGCTTGCAATTTATGTGGACCATATTACTTCCATAAAGAGTTGGAAGAATTGCTGTTAGAAAGAGACTTGAGGACAGAATTTCAAGCTTTAGAAGAAGAAGAAGAAGCGACACATATGCTCCTAGAAGCAACAACTAGTAAAGTGGCAGTAGCAATCCCTGGACAAAACCCAGGTCCGAAGTTAGTAAAAAATATGTTATATAACCTCACAGTGGAACTTGAAATTTCAGAAATCCCAAAATTCTCCTTAAGAGCAATACTCGATACTGGGGCAACAACATGTTGCGTCAACCAAAAGTCTATACCAAAAGAAGCTCTGGAACAGAACACATTTGTTGTCAGCTTTAGCGGAATCAACTCCCAACAAAAGGCCAATATGAAGCTGAAGCCAGGAAGAATGGTCATTGGCGATAACATTTTTCGGATACCGTATACTTACAGTTTTCCCATGGTGCTTGGGGACAATATTCAACTAATTATTGGCTGTAATTTTATAAGAGTCATGCATGGGGGACTACGGATTGAAGGAAATACGGTAACATTTTATAAAAATTTGACAACAATAAGTACTTTACCCTCAATTAATGCAGCTGCAATAGAAGAACTGCAATTGGAGGAAGAGAAGTATATACAAATAAAGGAAATGGTCAATTTTTCAGTCGGGAAGACCAATCCAAGCTTCCAACAAAATTTCAGTTCACTATTAAAAGAATTAAGTGACCAAGGATATATCGGGGAAAATCCATTACAACACTGGGAGAAGAATAAAATTGTTTGTCAACTGGATATCAAAAATCCAGACTTTATTATTGAAGACAGACCCTTTAAACATCTAACACCACAACAGAAGGAAGCTTTCAGCAAGCATATTGCAACATTACTTAAGCTTGGAGTAATCAGACCAAGTAAGAGTAAGCGGGACTACAGCAATCATAGTCAACTCAAGCACTACTATTGATCCAAAGACAGGTAAAGAAGTAAAAGGCAAGGAAAGAATGGTCTTTAACTACAAGCGCCTCAATGACCTGACACATAAAGAGTACAACCTCCCGAGCATAAATACAATTCTAAAAAAGGTCAGTACCAGCTGTATTTTTTCAAAGTTCGATTTAAAGAGTGGTTTCCATCAGGTGGCTATGCACCCGGACTCGATTAAATGGATGACATTCTGGTTCTAGATGGTCTATACGAATGGCTAGTATTGTCTTTTGGGCTAAAAAATGCCCCCAATCTTTCAAAGGAAGATGGATAATTGCTTAAAAGGAACTGAAGAATACATAGCTGTGTATATTGTTGATATACTGGTATTTTCTTCAGACGAGCAAAGCCATGCACGACATTTAAAGAAAATGTTAAGCATATGTCAAGAACATGGATTAGTTTTAAGTCCCACAAAGATGAAAATTGCAGTGACAGAGATTGAATTTTTGGGAGCAGTCATTGGAAATTGTAGAATTAAATTACAACCGCATATTATCTCCAAGGTAACTGATTTCAAGGATGAAGATATGAAAACAACAAAAGGTATGAGATCTTGGCTTGGTTTACTGAACTACGCTTGCAATTATATCCCAAATTTGGGAAAACTGCTAAGCCCTCTCTATGCCAAGACTAGCCCAAATAGGGATAAGCGTCTCAATAAGCAGGATAGGGCCTTGATCCAGCAAATTAAAGATAAAATCCAAAGGCTCCCGGAATTGGAAATTCCCTCGGAAAACTGCTTCATGATCCTTGAAGTTGATGGCTGCATGGACGGCTGGGGAGGAATATGCAAGTGGAAAAAGGCGAAATATGACTCTAAGGCAACTGAGAAAATATGTGCATATGCAAGCGAAAAGTTTAACTCTCCCAAATTAACAATAAATGCAGAAATTCATGCAGTAACAAATTCACTGGAGGCGCTAAAAATTTATTTCCTGGATAAGCATTTATTTCCTGGATAAGCCAAAACTGCTCATTCGAACAAACTGCCAAGCAATTATAAGTTTCTTTGGAAAAACTGCAAACAACAAACCCTCAAGGGTTCGCTGGATAACCTTTATTGATTACATAACCAGGACCGGCATCTTGATCCAGTTTGAACACATCAAAGGCGAAGATAATCAGGTAGCAGATGCTCTTTCACGACTAATTAATTTACTTATTTTGACAGAATGACAGATCCAAGAAATGAGTTGACTAGAGATGGTAGCACCAGCCCAACAAGAGCTAGAGGAGCGACCCAATCACGAGGCTCAAGCACACCTGATAACGACCCTCAAAGCCTTATCAGCCTCGTTGAGCAATACCAACAACAGCTCAACAAGCTACATGTCTACCCAATTGCGCTCGAGAAAGACCAACAACTCCGACAACACCTTCATGACCTACAACAAGGGGCGGCCATCCAAGCCACTAATGCACTCCAACAGATTAGGCTACTTCACTCCCCGAAGAAACAGGAGTGCCAACGATTATGTTCAAAGGATAATTGGTGGCATAACTGGTACCCCGTCACCAAACAAATTGATGAACAACTTACACAAACTGCCTACATGCTTCAAGATGTTGTAACCAGAATGAATTCTTTCCACATGTAACTTCATGGAAGTGGTGGACCCTATGACTCCACTATCTACATACCCCTTGTCAGTATCAGCAAATAAAGCAAAGATGCCCTGAGTTGTAAAGAGGCATCTATGTGCTGTAAAGTAGATAAGCTTTAGCCACTATGGCATGCGTGTAAAGCAAAGATACCCTAAGCTGTAAAGAGGCATCTATGCGCTGTAAAGTAGAAGATGCGCGCTCTTATCACAATAGATGAGGTGTGACGATGGGGCCCCATGTGCACCAGGCATTCTCTTCTATAAATAAGCAGCTCATCAACCCTTGCAGAGCATTCAAGCATACCTTGAGCTCTACTTGGGGAAGATTTGTATCGATCCTTTGAAGTAATATTATTCGTGAGTACTCTCCTCCTTATTTCTATTTCTTCTATTTGTTTCTCAGTTTAAACGCCTCCGCACTCCCCCCCCCCCCCTACTCATACTCCCCCCACCTAGATGAGACTTCTTATTGTTCCGATGTCAATGATCTCTTTCCCTCTTCTTCAATTTTCTCCTCAAATGTTGAGCACCTCTCAACCTCCAAATCTTCTTGTATTTGAAACAAATTTTTCCTCTGTCTTTCTCGTTATATTCCATTGAGGATGGATCTTTATGGAGCTTGGCATATGTGCTCCACAATTTGTTTGCACTCCTGTAATCTCCTATTTTGCACACTATATTGTTAGGCAATAAATTAATCAAAATTTTGTTTACCTTATCATTAGTCTCAGATTTTCTCAGTTGCTCCTCAGCCATTTGCTTTTCTTGAGAAGCTTCCCTGTGCTATCGAGCTTGAAATTCTTTCATTAGAGCAAACTATTGCTCTATCTCCATCATGAAAAAAATTTTAACCCTTGATTTTCAAAGGTCAAAACTTCCAATTCCAAATGGTGAAGGTGCTCAGATGTCGTACCCGAAACCATCTTGGAAATCCATTTTTGAACTTGAGCTCCTTGAATGATAAGTCACTTATTGAAATTAGAGTTTCAAACTTCAACTTCTTCTTCTTCCTATCTCTTTGCTCTTTCAACGATTAGTCTAAAGAAGAGCGGCCTCACTCTAAAACCACTTGTTAGGGCACTTGAGAGCTAGAGAAGGGTGTGGAAGGCTGGCCCTCTCTTAACTAGCTGAGCCGACTCAACAATGACCAGCAAAACTCCTTGCTATGGGTATAAAGTGATCGGGGCTCTCCAATTGATTGGCTCCTCCACATTGGCTTGCAAGTCGATTTAAGCTATTAGTAGGCTTTGTGTCATTGGGCGGTCTAAGACCCAAGTGGACAACGAGATGACCATTTTGGCCAATTCATCCGCCTTGTGATGATTAGACAGAGGTATCTTGACTAGTGTGACCTCTACAAAGCTTTCTTTCAGCTTCTTGTAGACCTCTTTGTACATCTACAACCTCTCACTATTGATTTCGAAGTTGTCTACCACTTGTTGAGTCACGAACTGGGAGTCCGAGTGGATGATTACCCGGATGGCTTCTACGTGTTTGGCTACTTGTAGTCCGGCTAGCAGGGCTTCGTATTCGGCCTTATTATTAGAAGCTCGGAAGTTTACTTGGTCTCCACCTCCTTGAGAGTCCACCCTACTCACTCACATATGCACTATAAAACCTCTTTCCTGGAGGCGAGAAAGTACAAGCTCGAATACAAGAAATGCAACAAAAAATACAACCTAGGTTACATAAGAAATCAAAAATGATTACAACAATAAACCTTTCTTTGCTTGCTCTTTTCTTGCTTGGAATAGCCTCTTGATGTTTGAAAAGTACAGAAACAATTTTCTTCCAAACCCTCAAGAACTAGCATGAACAGTGATTTCGAGTCGTGCCTTCAAACCTTCGCGAAAACCCTTTTCTAGGGTTCACTCGATGTCGCAAATCGATTTAGCTTTCCCCAATCAATTGTCACGTCAACTGACTATTCGAGCACTTGCAAAATGACTTTTTTTCAAATGTCGAATAAATTAATGAGCCATAGATTCAACAGCTACTAGTCGATTGACCAATCGATTCAGAAGCCTACTGTTCACTAACGAAATCTCCCAATTGATTACGCCATAAACGTAATCGATTAAGTAGCTTCTTAATCGATCATCGATCAAGAGTGCTTTTGTTCGCGATGAAGAAGCTTCCCAATCGATTACCCAATCGATCTGGGAAGCTACTATTCGCTCGCAAGTTTCTCGCAGTCGATTACCCAATAAATTAGCATCAGGCTAGATCAATTACCTAATCGATCCAGAACCCTTATGCTTCGCGAAGAACATCTGCCAATCGATCACCTGATCGATTGGGTTTAGACCAATCGATTGCCCAGCCCTAATTCCCTAAACCTGGTTTTAGGGTTCCTTTACCCAACCCAAAACCTTACATGACTTGTTGGGACTTCCCATTGCTTGACATACAGTCAACCTTAACATGTCAGGACTTCTTTACCAAGTGTCCAGTTAACCTTTGACCAACTTGGACTTTCCCTTGTCTAGTTCCCAACTAGACTTCTCTCGCGCCAAGTGTTAACCTTGGACTTAACCTAGTTCCTAACTAGGTTTGCCTAGTCCCACTAGAACTTCACTTGTGACAAGTGTTTAGCTCCCAACTAACCCACCTTGGATTTAACCTGGTTCCCAACTAGGTTTGCCTAGTCCCACTAGGACTTTACTTGTGTCAAGTGTTTAGCTCCCAACTAACCCACCTTGGACTTAACCTAGTTCTGAACTAGGTTTGCCTAGTCCCACTAGGACTTCACGTGTGTCAAGTGTTTAGCTCCTAGCTAATCCGCCTTGGACTTAACCTAGTTTCCAACTAGACTTGACTAGTCCCACTAAGACTTTCATTTACCTAACGTCCCGTTAGGACTTGTCGTTTATCTAACTTTCAGTCAAGTCTCCGATCAACCTTGATATACTTGACTTCCATTCACACATATTGTCCAAACATCGAAACTCAAGCTCGAGCTCACCCGAGCTTAATCAACCTGGCCATCAACAATAAGCTCCAGAAAGATTTTAGATATTATGGAGATTAATTGATATGTTAGAAATCATAAGAGTCAAATTATAAAAATGTCAAAAAATAATATTCCAAGAAAATACTTGATAAATCCAGTAGGTAAAAATTTATTTTGGATTATAAAATCTGTTTTGACCTGTTAGATTTTTTTGCTAAGAAATTTAATTAGTAGAAATTAATTTGGTTGAATTATTAAATGTATTGGCAAAATTAATTTATCAAATATTTTTTATTAATTTTTCTAGATTTAAAATTTTTGGTGATAAACAAATATGTTATCTATTGCCAGAAAAATTTCAGAAATTTTTAACCATTAAATAATTTTTATGAATTTTTTAATGAAAATTAAATTTGAAAATTTGAAAATTTTCAGAGATTGATTTTTGAAAACTCGATTTTTCTATAGATAACCATTATACTTTAAATGTTCATAAAAATTAGCAAATTATTTTAATATTGAAATCTATTATTAAGTATTTAATATCAAAAATAACTATTTATGAAAAGAAAAATATTTTCTCAGTCAAAAAATCATTTTTCTCACGAAAACTTTTTCGATAATTAGATTGATTATGTTTCACTTTGAAAAAATAATTCAGCATTTTTCAAAAGTTAAAAATAATTTTCAAATCTATTTTGAACAATCTAAATTTTAATTCCTAGAAATTAGTTTATTTGAAAAATAATTTTTTAAAATATAATTTTTTAAAAGCATACAGACTTTCATGTTATATGTAAAACCCCTAGAAAAAATTTCTTACTTTTTTCTCTATTTTTTTATTTACCCTCTTTTTATGTGATCAAAGGGGAAGAAATTATGGGGGTTAAGTTAAAGGAGAGATCATAATATTATTGCTTGTATTTTATTGAAAATTTTTATGTATTAAATTGTTTTAACATAAAGCAATTTTTGTTTATTATCCCTAACTTTAACTCGGATTAATACACACCAAAAAAGGAGAGATTACGATCAACCGAGTTAAGTTAGATCCTGTGTGTTTTGATATTTTTGTGTCTATAAGTATGCAGGAACTTATGAACACAAGAAGTCGAGGGGAAGATGCAGCGAATAAGAAGAATATCACGGGAAGTGAGTCGACGGGCTCGATACATCCGAATGATGAGGAGCTACGGAAGAGTACGCGTGAGAAGGACGCACGCATCGCATCTGAGGGACGAGAAATCGGGAGAAAGTCTGTTCGAGAAGGTCAGAGTTGGGTTCGGGTGAACTCAACTCCGAACGACAGGAGAGTCACCCAAGCATGTGAAGAAGTGGATGGTCAACTTGGAAGTTGACCATCTAAGGTGCCTCCACTGCCTTGGTGTTTTGAAGACTTAAGGCACCTCAGAGGACTTAAGGTTCCACAAATGCCGTTGAAGGGACCTAGGCCTATTGCCGCTGAAGGGACCTAGGCCTCCTGTTACTCGAGGCGCCTCCGTTGGGATGGAGCCATTGTCGAGAAGATAATCGGCGGAGTCCACGTCAGCCAAATTAAGGCGCCTCCAATGAACTGAGGCACCTCTAATCCGCCATATCAACCAAAGCTTTGTTGCGACAAGGATAAGAGTCAACACAACTGAGGCGCCTCTAATATGTCACGTGAGCAAACGGTCATTTCGACCATAATGATACAAATAGAGGTCTTGTCCTCTTAGTTTAGATATCACATATTCATTTCTATTTTCAATTTTAGCTATCTATAATCAACGTTGTAAGGGACTTCTCTGCCTCTGACATTGTCAAAAGAGTTTGTTTCCAATTGTCTTGGATTAACAACAACCCGGGTTGTAATAAAGTAAAACTACTGAGTCTCTTACTTTCTTTTTATGTCATTTCTTTTTCATTAACTAATGTGTATCCTTGTAAGCTAGAAGCAAGAGAAGTCGTAAATTTGTTTTTACATGCTATTCATCGTCCTCTAGCCGATCCACCAGATTCAACAGATAGGATTGTCTGATCTCAACACCTAAGGTTTGTCCAATCTAGACATGACCTCACTACACTCTACTCAAGGAGCTTATCTCAACTTACCCACCAAACAACTAGTCTGATTGACCTGTTTGAACTTCTACTTTTGCTCAGTGTTTGATTGACCCACTAGGACTTTTCTTACTTGATGTCTGGTCACCCGTCAAGTGCACTGCCAGATCAGCTCATTTGGTCTTCTGCATAGTATTTGAACCTTCTAATCTACTAAAACTCCTTGCCTAGTGTCTGCTCGTTTTGACCCACTAGGTGTTCGTGATGCCAATCTTCCTGACTCATTAGAACTTTCTATGTTTACTAACTTGCACGCTTAGCACATAATGTCTAACTTTAAACCATTTGTCATTCATCAAAATATACGTTCGATTATTGGTGCTAACAACACCAACACATGAGTTATTTAAAAACGTGTAATAAGAGTGATGAAATTGCAAATTAAGTAGTGCATAGCCAACTTGATAATGATGCCACATTTTAGTTCCCATTAACCATATATGACCATCCACAGTTTTATATCATGTGATCTAAAATATTGTCACAGCAAAGATATTGATAGAAGATTTTGAACACAAGTTTCACTACTGAGATCATATTAGCAGGCACGATTCCTGCAATGTCATCTACTAAACTAATGCGGAGGTGAGACTGAACAAGGAACATGCTAGTTCGAGTAGAATCTAGCATGCCGCATTTAACACATGGGTGACAATACCATATTTAACCACTCGCACAACCCAAACCTAAGGTCCCATTTCAATTTGATTATAAAATATAATTTAAAAGTTAGTGTTCATTTCAAGTTAAAGCAAAAAATATCTACCGACTCATATTTTAAAATATCTTTCAGAATGAGACTGATAGTATGGAAAAATAAAGAATAGAAACAATGTCCCAAGTCTCAGGTAGAAACTTCGCAGCCAAAGAAGAAATCTGTTTGCGTAAAAACAGTCTACCATTTCTTTCTTGAAATCTATTTTAACAAACCAATTGAACAAAATGGATAAATAACATATTTCCTTCCTTTCCCATCAAATCCAAGTTCCCAAAGTCACTGGCACTGAGAAAACAAAATGCTCAAGAACTGAAGCGTAATAATTTGGCAGAGTTAATAACAGTTTCTAGAATGTAAAATAATCATCCATCTGTGACATTCATTGTGAGTTTTTTTTACAGAAAAAGAGATAAAATATAAACATAAGCTCATTTCATCAAGCAAAAAATCAAAATGAAACATGTTTAAAGCCAAAACTTAAATCCACAAGCTAGAACACGATTCTTCTAATTAGATAGTGGAATAAAAACACATTTATTCTTCTAATCTGATAGTGGAATAAAACACATTTTAATCAAATTGAAAAACACACTTTTAATTCACAAAAATTGCTAGCTATACAAGTCAAATAATAAAAGTTGGAAATAATCTCAGAGTAAGAGATGGATAAAATCCACAAGAGGCATGCCTTTAGGTTCATTGGGGCCAACTGGATTCTACATAGATCTGTCACTATCAACCCAGTAGAATTTCTGAAAACAATGGAGAATCTATGGGTGGAGATGGGTGCCACTGAGAAAGGAGATTAAAGCGAACGTAGGTAACAGTTGTAACGGATGAGAAGAGAGGGTAGAAAATTGTATTTGATATATATATATATATTTATATATATATTAAAAAGGCAAACTTGTTTATGACCATGAAAATTTTTACAGAGTCCAAACCAACAAAAGAATGCATCTCACGGCGTGCAAAAAAGAGTCAATTTTTTCAGCCATATCTGCGTGTTTGTTCAAAACTCACAATCAAACTGGTTAGGGATATGGAAGAAACACAAACTAAAACCTGAATCTAAGGGAGAAAAAATCAAACAAAAAAAACATTTCAGTTC
This sequence comes from Zingiber officinale, assembly GCF_018446385.1. NCBI lineage: Eukaryota > Viridiplantae > Streptophyta > Magnoliopsida > Zingiberales > Zingiberaceae > Zingiber > Zingiber officinale. The sequence continues at coordinate 100,254,349 of NC_055999.1, read as the reverse complement.
ATTTCAGTTTGGATTTTTTTCAATATACAGTATGATATAACAGTATTACAGATACAATATAATTTTATGTTTAGCATTGTATACAACAACAACCACCAATAAGTCTTATCTCACTAGATGGGTCAGCTATGTTTAGCATTGTATATTATTATTATAAATAGAACTTCAAATTTCAGGTTCTTCTATAAAGAGACAAAACCCAAGACTGCACACCATACATTTCAAAACCCAAAGCCATACCAAAAATTGGATAAACACAATTAAATTTTGGGTTAATTTTTCAAATCAGGTTGATTTTCCATTTGTCCAAGGTTATTGAGTTTTTTTCCCTGAACTTCTATACATAACAATTAATCAATCACATATGTGCACCAGTTAAGTTGAACTTATTGGTTATGTCCAACTCAAATCCTATGTTAAAATCCTTCTTAGCATTCTTCATTTTTAAGTTGCCGTAGAAAATATCATATGCTTTAACTTTGATGTACTTAGAAGTGAAAACTTGTCTCAATTTCCATTATTATATCCATTGAAGTTCTGTTCATTTCAGCATAATTGTCAAAATGTGTTCCTCTAATAAAAAGTTTTTCACTTCATCACTCCACTCTTGTCTCGTTATAAACTCGTGCATAAATTCCATCAAGTTATTCAAGCAAAACTAGGAATAAACTTTTCCTAGTATCTAGGTATGATTTTTTCCTAGGACTCTGCGTTAATGGTATTCATTAGTTAATCTTTCATTAGGTATGATTTTAAAATTTATGCACTTGGTTCTATCTATCTTTCTAGCAAGAGAAAAAAACTATCAGAGTATATGATTGTTGTCATTTCAAAACAAACCAAAAAGCTTATCTTTAAATCAGTAATAGCATTTATGATGGTATGATAAGATCCTTGTGAATGCCCCCTGATACGACGGATGGTGAGTGACCTCAAAAGTAATCTGGGGTCGATAGTCAAGACAATGGGGCAGTCAAAGTCAAGGTGAAATAACAGTCAGAGTCAATGTGAGGTGACAATTAAAAACAGGGTGTACGTAGCTGAACGAGCCACTTTCAACGAGACTCAAGTCCCTACTTTTCATGAATCTGATCAGACCAAGAGCCGGTCGAACCTACGGGGTTCAGCTCCCCACTTCTTATGGGCAAGGCTCAAAGTATAAACCCAATTGATCGAAAAGTCGGTCGGACCTACGGAGCTCAGCTCCCCACTTCTCATGGGCAAGACTCCTAGCATAAACTCGATCGACCCAATAGCCAGTCGGACCTATGGGCTCAGCTCCCCACTTCTCATGGGCAAAGCTCCCAACATAAACTCGATCGACCCAAGAGCCGGTCGAACCTATGGGACTCAGCTCCCCACTTCTCATGCAAGGCTCCCAACATAAACTCAATCGACCCAAGAGTCAGTCGAACCTACGGAGCTCAGCTCCCCACTTCTCATAGGCAAGGCTCCCAACATAAACTTGATTGGCACAAGAGTCGGTCGAATCTACGGGGCTCAGCTCCCCACTTTTCATGAGTAAGGCTCCCAGCATAAACCTGATCGACACAAGAGTCGGTCGGACAAACGGGACTCAGCTCCCCACTTCTCATAGGCAAAGCTTCCAGCATAAACTTGATCGGCCCAAGAGCCTGTCAGACTTACAAGGCTCAGCTCCCCACTTTTTATAGGCAAGACTCCCAGCATAAACCCAATCGGCCAAAGAGCCAATCGGACCTACGGGGCCCATCTCCCCACTTCTCATGGGCAAGGCTCCCAACATATACACGATTGGCCCGAGAGTCAATCGGACCTATAGGACTCAGCTCTTCGCTTCCCATGAGCAAGACTCCTAGCATAAACCCGATCGGCCCGAGAGTCGGTCAAACCTACAAGGCTCAATTCCCCACTTCTCAGGCAAGACTCCCAGTATAAACTCGATCAGCCGGAGAGCCAGTTAGACCTACGAGGCTCAACTCCCCACTTCTCATGGGCAGGACTCCCAATATAAACCTAATCGGCCCCAAAGCCTATGAGACTTAGTTCCCCACTTCTCATGGGCACGACTCCCAGTTTAGACTCCCTCTACGATATAGCATTGTTAGAGAATTGCAACGATCTGTCAAAGACTAACGGCTACTCACTAGGAATATTCCACTACTTAGACATATACATGCAATGGAGCCTTCCTCTACTTAGGGGAGGGTTGTCGTACAACCTCCACTACCTGACATATTCTGACACCAGATATTCTCTGATATCTCATTGTTACGTTGGTTATGAGAGGCGATATAAAAGGGGTCCTCTCCATTGGCGAAGTACGCGCGCACACACGCATCCACACTACTGTTTCTACTGTTCATCTTTTTTCCCATTTTCGACCTATTCTGAATTGAGCGTCGGAGTGCCTACGCTAGAGACCCCCTCTCTGATTTTCGCTCTAACGTTCCTGTTTGCTCTCTGTGTGGTGTGCACAGGTCCGAAGTTTCCAACTTCAAGTCATTCCTCCGTCAACATTCCTGCCTCCTCACCCGCCGGTCATCTACTCAGCTTCCGGATGAGATCATCCCCATATACTTGGGATTCATGGCTTGTTATTGTTTTTCTTGTTGTGCTAACAACTACAAGTATATAAGATAGAGCCCCACTTAAAATGTTCATGTACATCTTTTTATTCTTCTCTTTATTTTTCTTCATACTAACTGTGAAAATTAATCTTCATGATGATGAAATTCCTTTGTATTGACAATTGTAAGATCAAAAAATATGGCAAACCAAGCTTTACACTACCCTTTCCATTTTTCCCAAATCTAGAATCGCTGTGCATATCTTTGTAAATTCTCATATTTTCTAACGACGACTACATTCAAATCTCCATAGTTTTTCTATCGTAAGTGCTCTCTGATTAACTTCATTTTTTTTTAAAAAAAATAATCATATTTTGATTTGATCATTGAATTATATTTGAGAGCACAATCACTTATAACATTAAATATCCTCTCCCTAACTATAGTTTCCAAATCATAATTCTATCTCAAATTCTCTTCATTTCTGTAAATTACCTTAAAATCTTTAGCTACTGCAATCACTATTGATCCCGTCCGGAATCTGAGTCAGACGGAGGCTGATTGCGTTGTCATTGGCATTGACGGATGGTCGCTAAAACTCCTTGCTGACACTGTACTTCGTGGAAGGGTTCCCACGGGCTGCTGACAGTGGGTGATGACGGGGATGACGACGCGGGAGTCCTCTGCGCACACTCAGACAAGCACACGAAACGTCAGAGATGAAAAACCAGGGAAAAAGTCCCCGGAGCAGGCCCTCCGACGCTCAAGTCAGGTACTTTTTCCCCAGAAGAACAGTAAACGAAAGGAAAAAGTAGAGGACAAGTGCGAAAAGGTGAGTGCACGTACCTGCGTAAGGGAGAGGACCTCCCTTTTTATATGACAATGTGTACTTCTGGAGTCTGATGAGCATCAGGAAATATCGGGTGTCAGGATTTGTCTGGTGGGGAATGACACGTGGCATCCCCTTATAGGTTCGAGGAAAGTTCCATTAGCAGAAAACTTCAGACCATTGGAATATATCCTGACATGTGACAGTTATTCCCTGACAGGTGGTTACGATTCCCTGGCTCCGTTGTCGTGTAGTGTTACCCATCCTGACCTGCATAGTTTGACCTGTTTATCCCGACCTGTATGTCCTACCCTGCCTATCCTAACCCGCCTATCTTGACTTACGTGTCTTGACCTATTTATCCCGACCTATATGTCCTGCCCTTCCTTTCTGATTTGTTTATCCTGACTTATATATTCTGCCCTGCATATCTTGACCTGCATGTCTTGACCTGTTTATCCCGACCTATATGTCATGTCCTGCCTATCCTAACCTGCATATCTCGACTTGCGTGTCCTAATCTGTTTATCCCGACCTGTATGTCCTGCCCTGCCTATACTGATCTGTTTATCCTGACCTGTATATTCTGCCCTGCATATCTTGACCTGCGTGTCCTGACCTGTTTATCCTGACCTGTATGTCCTGCCCTGCCTATCCTGATATGTTTATCATGACCTGTATATCCTGCCCTGCATATCTTGGCATGTTTGTCTCTTGACTGCCATGTTCCCTTATCTTCCAACTGTCACGTCCTCTTGACTGTCACGTCCCCTTGACCTCTGACTGCCACGTCCCCTTGACTTCTGACTGTCACGTCCCCTTGACTTCCACCTGTCTGACTTCACCGGCCCCACCATTATACACTGTATCACAAGCCTCCCCCTCAAGTCTAGTCGAAGGAGGCCCAAGTCCGACTGACTAGACTCCATCCTGATTTCCTTGATTTCGCCCCTCTAGCCTTAAATGCTGGCTTTTCTTCCTTTTCCCCAATCCTCGGGCACCAAACCCAATTAATGGTTCAATCAGTCTAGGGAATCATGTCTCATTAACTTTTGTATCTCTTGCCTTCCCTACCCTTCTTCTTAAAAGGAGGATTATTACCTGTAGGACTGTATCGCCTCCTCATCTGTATTGAGGGATCATGAATCCGACTTCTTCTGATGTGGATGAGCGACAACGCCTTCATCATCAATTAACTCAGGTCCCCAACTATTGGCCCAAAAGGATGCAGAGCTAATCGAGATGGCGCAAGACCGGGATTTTCAAATTTGTCTTCGTCTGGACATTGAAGCTCTCTGGTTATCTGCCAAATCCCGAGTTAGAGCTGAAATGGCATTGAAGCAAAAGGCCTACTCAGATCTAGAGAGTCAGACCCAGTTCCAAATCTATCTGAAAGATAAGCATGCTGCAGCCATATCCCTTCTTCAGGAAGAATCCCACATAAAAGATACTACCATTCCTCAACAACAGAGACTTATCTAGCTTCTTAAAGCTAAGCTAGAAAAGACCCGCGCCCCTCATGAATCAGCGGACACGGAAACACGCTGATGTTTATGAGGGTATCCCGTATCTTATACTGCCGGAGAGCTCGGAGTGTTAAAATATTCTTTATACCTTTATGCCAAATAACAATGAGCTTGTAAGGATTTTTCCCCTGTACTGCTTAAATATTTTAGTTTGTACTGGTGTTTCTTCTTTCCCCTTTCCGTTAGTGCTTTCCCCGAATACGCACTCTTGGAAGGAACCTAACAAATGTCTCTTTGAAAAAGCTAACTTACCGATAACTCCCTTTATGACAAGAGCTGAGAAATCGTGGGTTGTGAGAGCAGGCTCACTTATAACTCGTCCGGGGGCGAGAGTCTGGGACGCCGACTGATAGGTCGTTGGGTGTGAGAGCATGCTCACTTATAACTCGCACTGAGGCGAGAGTCTGGGACACCGACCGAGAGGTCATTGGGCGTGAGAGCATGCTCACTTATAACTCGCACTAGAGCGAGAGTCTGGGACACCGACCGAGAGGTCGTTGGGCGTGAGAGCATGCTCACTTATAACTCGCACTGGGGCGAGAGGTCGTCGGGCGTGAGAACATGCTCACTTATAACTCGCACTAGGGCGAGAGTCTGGAACACCAACCGAGAGGTCGTTGGGCGTGAGAGCATGCTCACTTATAACTCGCACTGGGGCGAGAGTCTGGAACACCGACCGAGAGGTCGTCGGGGGTGAGAGCATGCTCACTTATAACTCGCACTTGGGCGAGAGTCTGAAACACCGACCGAGAGGTCGTTGGACGTGAGAGCATACTCACTTATAACTTGTATTGGGGCGAGAGTCTGGAACACCGATCGAGAGGTCTGGGACATCGATCAAGAGGGATTGGGAGACCCGACCGGGGAGGGTCTTAAAAGCCCGTGCTAGTGGCTTGACCATGAATGAGCTGCTAGGCTTATCTTGAGGTTCTCTCTGCAATCACAAAGTGCCTTGTATAAGACTTAAAAGAAAATAAGTGATGTTTAAATCTCACTCTAATTTCGAGGCAGAAATGAGGAATGACGGTGCAGAATTCGAATCAACGCTTCCCGCCGTCTTCTTCTCCATTTACCAAGGCAACCGCATGGCTCTCCCAATCTTCGAAGTGCGATCTTCCAGAAGTGAGGCGCTTCCGTACGCATATCCCATTTCATGATTTCCTTGTCACGTCCATCATAAATACCCTTCATAGGGGAGCATCACGTGTCCCATAACTTTATTACTCATATCGTATGATAAGAGCCTTTTGCACATGACCCCCGATGCCTTTCACTTTTTTGATCTGACGGCGATCGTGCGCCTTGCCCACTAAGCTATCTGACTCGTCTTTCGATGCTTCCTAGGAATTCTGATCTATAAACCCTAAAGGCGGTCTGCCGTCGTCTTCTTACCGCTTCATCTGCCTTCGACCTTCCAACTTCTTCTTGCTTTCGCCTGTTAAGCCTTCCTCTTCGCATTTGCCCTTTGTAAGTACTCTCCTCTCCTTCTTCCTCGTTTCCATTTCACTCATGGTTGAGGAGAGGGAGATGCCCTAGTACTCTTATTTTATTTCTGACTTAGATAAAAGTGACCTGTCATCGATCCATGCAAGTCTACACCTTACAGATAATTACTAACTCCGACCTCCATGGTCAGATGAGCCTCCGTCCTCTGGTCCCAAAGGATTTGTAACCTTTTTCAAGGACCAACTCCTCGGAGGCCTTCGTTTTCCCATCCATCCCTTCTTCTCCTACCTGATCCAACACTTTGGTATCCCGCTTTCTCAGTTTGCTCCCAATGCCTTCCGCGTCATGTGCAGAATGGTGATTCTCTGCCGCCTGTATCGAATTCCCCTGACCCCCTAACTTTTTCTCCATTTTTACTCTCTCAAACGATCCGAGCCGGGTGTATTCATGGTACAATCCCGGGTCGGATATAAATTTTTTGATGACATGCCTTCTTCCAACAAGGGTTAGAAGTCTCGCTTTTTCTTTATTTAGCTACCGAAATCGGTATCGTGGCCGACCAAATGGCGTTATACCCTCCCTTCTGCCTCTGAACTACGAGAACACCAACATCAACCCGACTGTCATACAGCTTCAGAGAAACTTGGTGGAGTGCGCCTTCACCTGTCCATGATAATGCGAGAGGGTTTTTTACATATCTTTGGGCTTATCTCAATTCCAGCGGCCATAGGAGCTCATTTTGGTAAGACCTCGCATCTTCTTCTCCCAGTCTTCGCTAACTGAGGTACTTTTCCTCCTATTTTGCAGAGGCCGCCATGTTTCACACTTTCTCGGTCCACTCTTCCAAGCTGCCCAGCAGCCTTTTGAAGAATATAGGAGAGGAGATCACGAGGGGTTTAGCAGCTTCTTCAGCGACCCCCGTAAGTGAACCAGCAAGGCCTTCGACCCAACTTCCTGCAGAACCGGAAATCTCTGAAGCCAGCTCTTTACCTGTAGAACCGCCCGAGGGTGAGCAGGCCCCTTCTCCTCCCCAGACAAACACCTGCGCCTTCAATGTAAGAGGAAAAGAGTCACAACCTCAGTTCAATCATCTCCCCCTCTTCCTCCTTCTGGACGAACCTCTTCCAAGTCCTTCAAGGTTAAGACGAAAACTCCCGCTCGGACATCTTCTCCCCCTACTATAGAAGTCACAACTTCTACTCCAGTCCCGGCTGCGGCTCCCGAGCAAGCTAGTGATCAAGCTGGAGACTAGCCCAAGGGTTCTTCGACCCCTCATGTCCCCCTTCCAGCGGCTACCCCAACTCCAGCTCCCTCTCGTACCAAGGAGCAGTCCAAGAGCAGATACGTCTTTTCTTCTTCCTTTCACTTACCCTCCATAGTTGGGCTAGACTCCGTGCCTATAGGCAGCACCCCCTCCCTCTGTGGCCAAGTTCAGCTACATGAGGTCTTAGCCACTTCTTGGCAAACCGCCAATGAGCAGTTTTGGGAAGGCTCATTATTAGAGTGGACGGATCTGTTTTCCAGCGCATATTATCGGTGAGTCCTTCTTTCTCTCGTTCGGAGGTCTAGAATTAATTCTAACTCGTCTCTATTCTGTGCAGGCCTGTTCCGTGGGATTAAGTCTTTCCCATGTCGTGCCAGTTTGCTACAAGAGAACGAGTCACTGAAGGCTCGTGTCCAAGAACTGGAGTTGCGCTTAACTACTAGGAATCTGCTAGACCCTATGGCCTCCGACGATCCGCTGCAATCTTATCTTCACGCTGTAGGGGAATCTTCTCAGTCCGCCCGAAGCCTGGCTCATGCATCGTCAGAAAAGATAAGGACTCTGGAAGCAGCCCTGAAAACTAGTGAATCCAAGTTAAAATCAGAAGGGCAGCGCAGCATCCAGATCCTGACCGAGCTGGATGAGAAAGAGTCCAAGGCGGCCACGTTCTCCGAGGACCTAAAGGCGTTGAAGGAGTCTCATGAGGTCCTACAGAAAGACCTGGCGGCTACCCAAGCAGACCCGGCCGAGAATATCGACCGAGAGAAAGCTCTCCAAAGACAATGGGAGGTCGGAAAGGCCACCGTCAGTCCCTGCAAGCGGATCTCCTCAAGGCCAAGGAGGAGGCTTCCAACGTCAAACAGGAGATGGCATTGGTTCGGGCGGATGCGGACAAGGCAAAGGGCGAGCTGGTGGAATACCGGGCGTGTGAAACCAATCGCCTTAAAGTATATAGACTCGCCTACGTCAAGTCTGCATTTTTCGGGAAGAAGATAGGGCATCTAATAGACGATAAAACTTCATCAATTGTTTGAGCAAGGTATCCTCCGATCCACCGTACCAGAAAACTTCCTGGATATGACTCGCCTCCTGGAAGAGCACCCCGCTGAAGTCTTTCCCTCTTTTGATGACAATGATAACTTTGTACTCCCTTCTGTAACTTCACAATGACCTAGGCCTGGGTGTAGGCGTCTTCCTCTGAATATATCTTTGTTAGTAGATTTTTTGTGTTTATTTCCATCTTAGTTTACTTAAAGGATCTATCAAGCGCACGCTTCTTCCATAAGCCTTCCCTGCCTTAACGTCCATTGGTTCGCTAAAGCTACGAGCCAGATTTGCCTGCCCCTCGGTCAGGGCCCTGTTTTGACCTTGCTGATATCCCGATATGTATCCCCGACCTGGATTTATGATTGCCTACTCTCCCGGGTATGTCCTTCGGTCTTCGTTGTTACAAAGACGGGGAGTGTAAAATACTGAAAAATGGCGAATAATAATAAGGGAATTTTCCGAAATTTCTGGAAATTTTTCGGAGCTCGTATGGACGAGTTTACGGGGATAAAAACGGGGCTCCGGGAAAGCCTGTTTAGGCTACCCCGTTTTAGCGAGGAAAAGTCAAATTTTTATTTTTATTTTCTTTTTCTCTTTTCCTCTCTTCCCGTCGCCGTTTCCCTCTCCCCCTTCTCTGCCGACGCCAGGCGACTTCACAACCGACGCCAACCCATCTCCGTCCCCTCCTCTGTGCTTTTGCCCTAGCCAGCCCCGACGCCACTTCCTTGCCTCTGTCGTTGCCCTTGCCATGAAGATGCCACTTCGCCGAGCCTCACACCCGTTGAACACTGCCGGCTTCACTCTACTAGAGTTGTGTTGCGATGACGAGAAGAGTCCGAGCGCCGGCCACCAGGTTCGAACTAGCGCTGCTGTCGCCTGTGCCCTAGCGACGGCGGCCGATTTCACCTGTGCCTTAGCCTCCAGCCGCGTGCCCTAGGTTTCTCTCCTCTGTTTCGGCCAGAATCCCCTCTGCCCTAGTTCCTTACTGCCGAGCCAACAAGGTGAGTTGGTTGTAACACTTGGTTGCACTCTTGATTTCCCTTCTGACCTGGTCCGCAGGTGTAGGGTTTAGTGGATCACTGATTGCGAGGGTAACCTTGTGTTGTTGTTTGTTCTTGGGTCCGACAGCCACTTTCCAGCAGCTACTTCTTCCGGCAGAAATACCATCCAATAGCTAATCTTGGTCCAGCAGCAATAAGGTAAGGGTTTTGGTGTATGGATTGAGTTGGCACTCTCTTAATACATGTTGTTTTAGGTATGAATTGTTACATACATCATTGGTTATGGAGTGATTTAGGTATGTTTTGATACATGGTAAATTATAGTCATGTTTCGAATTTGATATTAGTTAGGTATGATCATTTTTGTTTTAGATGAATTATACTCGATGGTTAGGTTGATTAGGGTTTTACCCTAATTTAGCCTTAAGGATTTTATTTAGTCATTCCTTTGAATGTTAGCTAAATAAAAGTATATATATTGATGACACAGGACTTTGACGCGAGACGAGCATCTCGACGTCGAATTTGGACCGGATACGATCCATTTATTGGAGGCGGGTACTTTGACTTTAATGTCATTTGATATGCATAGTAATGTTTTTAACAAACAACAATGATTGTGTTTCTTATTTGCTTCGGTTGATCACTACCCGATCTGTTACATGCTTGTTTGTTTATCTGATTATACATGCTTATAGGGGTAGTGACACATTCATGTTATATATTATGTTCAGGACCTAGGGTTTTTGGTACCTTATCTGATCTGTGTACCTTTGATTTGATTCATTGTCCTATGGTACACATTTTATATTTATATATAGATATTGTTATGCTATTCAGGATATTGCCATGTTTAGTGTCATGCATCATCTCGCATGATTGCATGTTGTGCGATAGTCTGCTCCAATATTGTTGAAGCAGTTCTGCTGTTTGGCTCCGTTGGTCTGGTGACTCAGCGTGGTAGCCGGCAGACGGTTCTGCTTTGTTTGGCTCCGCTGGTTTAGTGTAGCAGCGTGGTAGCCGGCAGGCGGTTGGACTCTGTTTGGCTCCGTTGGTCCGCTCATGAGTAGTGTGACGCAGCGTGGTAGCCGGCAAAGATTCCTCCCCATCATCGTGTACCGGGAGATGAGAGCATTGAGCTCCCCTATTTATGATTTGGGGTAGGAGGATAGGTGTACTCCGATAGCATCCCGTCCACTCGGTCACTCATCAGGAGTAGTGATCTCAGAGTGCACGGTTGTCACAGCCCTACCCACTCGGTCTCACCATTGTGTGTGAGATGGCTGACTGGCGTCAGGGGTGACCATGACATTGGCATCATATGCATGATGCATTTATTGTTTGTGCTTGTTGCATTTACTTGCTGCATTTATATGGATGCATATGATTGACATGCATACAGGATTTATGACATTCTCGGTCTGTCAACCCTGTTATACTTATACCCTGGTCCTGGTTAGTACAGTTTTCTCCTGCTTATTTCAGTTGCATTTACCCTTCTTGTATCACGAGACTGTACGCATGATTAGTGTTGGTTGTTATTTTCTTTATTATGCATATCAGTTGTTACCCGCTGAGTTGTTGAACTCACCCCCGTGGACACTATCTTTTTCAGATATTAGGTTGTTATGGAGTCGCTTGGAGTATCCTGTTTGCCAATCCCCACGTCACATTAGAAGACTGGTCTCTGTTTTTTTTTTGTTTATTTTTATCTTGGTATATGATATGTGTGTATTTGGCTTTGTGTTCCGGTTTTGTTTCCGGAGTGTTGTGTTGTTGTGTGGTGTAAGCCTAGCCGACTAGCAGTCTTTGTTATAGTTATATGTGTTGTCTATTGGATTTCCGCTGTGTTTGGTTTTGGTACAGCCGAGTGGGCTGTTAGATTTATATATAACTGCGTGGTTGTATTTTTTGTGGTATCAGCCGAGTAGGCTACATATATAACTGCGTGGTTGTGTATATATTCCAGCCGCCTGTGGCTGATGTATATTGTGTCTGTAGAAATGTTTCAGATTGTCACCCGTACAGGGGAGGTGCTGTCGAAATTGTAGGACCGTTAGATTCGATAGAGGGGGGGTGAATATCGATTCGAAAAAGACGAGTATAAACGCAGCGGAAAAATAAAATAGACACAGATGTTTTTACTTCGTTCGGAGCCTGTGACGACTCCTACTCGAAGGCCCGTGGTCCTTGACCACTTTCGTTGGGCAATCACTAACAAGTCGAAATATGATTACAGAATAAGTACAGGAAATGCTAGTGACAATAAAGCAATACCGACAAAGAAAATTAAATAAAAACCGGAGGAGCACTTTTGTCGGAGCGTTGTTGACGTCGCGAAGCGTCGGCAACAAGACCAGCGGTAGAAGAGTTCTCGATAAAATTGATTGCGAAGCTCCACTAGGGCTTCTTTTATATCTTGTTCGAGCGCTGGATCCCTTCGGCGCAAGGTCTGAACGTATCTGCCTGAACCATGATGCTCACGTGCGGCGACTCGGTTGGATAGAATTCGCCTTGGGCGCGGATCCTTGCCGGACCTCAGCGCCGGACCACCTTGTTTGAAAACTCCTTTCTGCCAAAACAAAGTTAGTCAGAAATATTATCTGTGAAACAAATTGTTAGCGAGTTAAAGTTCAACAGATGGATAAAAGAGTATGACTTAGATTCCGTCTTTCCGAGACCGGAATCTAGTCACGATCTCGACAGACATCCGAAATGAACCTAGCGGATCGGCCTAATGTCCCTTCCGGAGCGCGTCCTCACCTCCCCTCCGGTGACTTACCTCACACCGCGGACGTCCGGTCGGCCCGTCGACCGTCTGGACTTCTGCCAGCGTCCGGTCGGCCAGTCGACGCTTGGACTTCTTCCCGACTATCCGGCCCCGTGACGACTTGGACTTACGGATGTCCGGTCAGCCCGTCGACCTGTCTGGACTTCTCCTGCACACTCGATCAAAGTGTCAGACAACAACACAACTAACTTAACCTATTTGTCATTCATCAAAACCTGGGTTAAATCGTTAGTGCTAACCGCACCAACAGAAATTTCTTCGGACAGGGTCTTCCCCGGGGCGTGACAGGGAGATTACTTACTATAGCCTCGCCCTTTCCCAAGGCTACCATACCTCTTTATTACCCTCGTCCTTTTCACTGCTACTTTTCCTGACACATTCGCTTGGCTCCGCTTTTTATGATGATCCAACGGCCTCCCTTGCCTTGATGACTTGAGTTACCTCTGTTGCGAACCGTCGGATGATCGCTGACAATAATACCCCTTAGGACAGCGGCTATAAATATATCCCCTTCCCCATTCTTCTGAACTTTTCTAACCTTCACTTTCCTCTTGCTCCCGCCACCTGTTGCGACTAACTCCTTGCCTCCTGCTTCGATCCTCCAAATGGCTTCCCCTGCACCTGTCTATGCCCCTGGAGTTTCCACTTTCTCCGGAGTGGATCTAGATGACCTTCGCTACTCCTATGAAATCTCTGAAGATATGCACATCATCATACCTTCTGCGATCCACCGAGCCTGCCCCCCTCCGGAGGGGTATGTTACTTTCTTTAAGGAGCAGTTTGTAGCCGGTTTCCATTTTCCCGTCCACCCCCTCTTTTCTACAGTGAGTCACTACTTCCGCATCCCTCTGGGTCAACTAACTCCCAATTCCATGAGGATCTTGTGTGGGTTTGTTGCCCTCTGTGAGGTGTCTGACATTTCCTGGTCCCCTCGCCTGTTTCACTACTTCTTTACTCTCCGGCAAAAGAGTGAGGGTCTGTTTCGTCTTCAAGCCCATATTCGTACCACTTTCTTTTGTTCCATTCCTTCCTCCGACGCTGATTGGAAAGATAAATATTTTTTCCTTCAATTTCCCTATGCTGTAGAATGGCCGACCCGGTGGCAATCGTCTCTTCCCTCAGCGCCTCACCTGGGGGATTTTCAAATTGATCCCCTCTTTATGGAGGCTTCTGCACAATTAGCGGGTTGGAGGCTGGATTTACTTAGACTGCTGGCTGAGGATGTGCTGTTCATATTCAGGCTAAGCCGCATCCCCTCTGAACTGCCCCACTCCTTAGGTGAGTCTTACTCGGCTTTAACTTACTTTACTCTACTTTTTGTGGTGCGGCTCCAATTTTAGCCTCCCTTGCGCAGCCAACACCTTGAATCGTGCATCGGAGATTCAACCCCTCCCCCTAAGCGACCAGGAAATAAATCGCAGATGTCGAGTCATATTAGCCAGAAGGCACCTCCCACACTCTGCTCCTCCTCGCCTAGGATCATCAGCTATCACCACTCCCCGATCAGCTCCACGCTCAGCTCCCCGCGTGCGCTTCGCTCCTGATCTTGTTAGCCAAGGCGCCTCTCCATTCCCTGCTCGCAAGCCTCGAACTCCTCCAGAGGATTCAGACTCAAATGACCAACCGTTAATTCGCCTACCTCGACGTAGGTCTATGGGACCAGACCTGGCTGCTACAGATTCACCAGCCGCCCAGACTTCTCGGTCGCCTTCGACTGCTGCCTCCGGTTCACAATTCTCAGGTGCTTCGATGCCTCCACCTGAGGTCCCAGAGGGAAGCTCGCGAGGAAAGGCTCCGGTTGTTAAGGAAGAAGTCCTCACAGACCCTTCCCCAGTTCCCGTGGGCCTTTCTTCATCACATGTACCCCGCACTACTTCGGTAATGCCGTCCCGACCTTCATCCTCGCCTCCTTCTACCTCCGCTCCTCCCGAATCTCAGGACACAGCCGTAGGGCCCTCAACTCACCCCACTTCTGATGAGACTCAGGCGGGACCGTCCCACTCGCGGCGCTCCACCTATTCTCATTTCAGAGCCACCATGCCCTCAGAATGGCACCTACGGGGTCAATCAGATGCTCCTACCAATCGCCTCACTCTAAGAGGACAATTATCAATGTGCTGGGAAGAAAGTTTACAGCAGACGCACGCTCTTCCTGTTCCTATCCAACTGGACCTCTTCTCAGAAGGGGTTGTTGCTATAAGCTTCCTTTTTCACCCTTCCTCATTGTTCCCCTTTCTGCTTTCTAAGTATCTAGTTTTTGCCCAGGGCTTTGCCGAGTCCCTAGTGATGAGTCAGGCACTCTCCCTTTTGTATCAAGAAAACAAATCTCCGAAGGATAGAGTAGCTGAATTGAAACTCCAGCTGAATGACCCAACTGCAGTAGGCTATCAGCTAAGGGGTGAAATAGCAACCTTGAAGAGAGCAAATGATGTCCAAAGGCAAGCCCTGAGAGAGGTTGATCATGAAATCAACCGCCTCCGAGAGGAAAAAGGCAAGCTTGAGGCTCTCCATAAACAAGAATTAGATTGACGAACCAAGAGCTGCATTCTAAAGAGGTACTCCTAATGGATCAGAGTAGGGATTTGGAATCTCAAGCCCTGGAGTTACGATCAACACAGTCCGAGTTATCCCAATCCCGCTCTGCACTATCGGAAGCTACCACTGCTCTGGAAACTGTTGGACCCCGTAGTTATTTTGATGTGATCAACCAAGTTATGTTAGGTCCTGTTTGTTTTTAATCCCTGTGTCTAAGTGTGCAGGAGCTTAGGAGCGCAGGAAGTCGAGCGGAAGACGTAGCTAGCGAGAAGGACGGTACGGGAAGGGAGCCGACGGGCTCGGTGCGTCCGAAGGACGAAAAAGCTGCGAAAGAGTACACCGATGGGCGAGAATAATGTACACGACGTTCGAGGGACGTAAAGCCGGGACAGAATCCTGCTTGAGGAGAAGGCCGAAAATTGGGTTCGGGTGAGCCCTATTTCGGTTGGCCGAAATCACCCAAACAAACGGAGCTTCAGAAACCAAAGCGAAGAAAAAGAGGAGCTGGAAACTATTTATACCATGCAAGCAGGAAACTATTTAAACCAGCCTTGAAGGCACCTTCATCAAGCATTGAGGGTGCCTTCAACATTGAAGGCGCCCTCATTGCTTGTTGAAGGCGCCTTCATCCAGGTCAAAGTGACCGTTCGAGCACCAGATAAAGTTTTATCCATTCACCGAGCTGGAGGCGCCCTCAAGGCTATTGGAAGCGCCTTTAACCCTCGAGATAAGATTTTCAGGAGTTATATAAAGACCCCTGGAGCTAGGAATTAATCAATTAACTATATTCAACTCTTGTATTCCATTCCTAGCAATAGTCCTGAGCTTTTAGTGTGTAAAAGGCTTCTCTGTCTTCAGAGAAGGAGATCGTTAGTGCGCTTTTCATCGTCTTGGATTAACAACCATCTTGGTTGTAACCAAGTCAACTTCTGGTCTTCTCTAATTCTTTTTGTTTTATTATTTTATTATTATTGCATATTTTATAGTTGAAAGAACGAGGAGGGTATCTTTAATTTTACAGGCAATTCACCCCCCTCTTGCCGGCCCCGCTACACCAACAAATGGTATCAGAGCCCAACAGCCTCAGAAGGACTAACCGCCGTCTCAAGCAACAAAGATTAAAACGATGGCCGGATCTAACGTCTCCCCACCAGCATTTAAGGGGGAGTTTGCTTTTTGGAAGTAACAAATGGAGGTATATCTTAACACAGACTTTGATATTTTATCAATAATGAAATTTGGTTATGAAGCACCAAAGACATCGAATGGCCGATCTGTCCAGCGTATTGAACGGAAGATGACTGACGACGCTCCGTTGCTCCATCACCGACAGTGGTGTAGCTCTCGCGAACACAGAAGCCGAGCCGAGGGCGAGGTTTAGCGGCAGCGGCCTCGGCCTCAAGTCGACGAGAAGAGGCGGCGTAACTGGCTACGGTGAGATTGCGCATACCTTTGTCAACGTCTGGGTCCTTATATAAGACCCCGGGGAGGCGTGGACACGCTTCTCTGTGCGTGCATGCTTCCCCAAACATACCTTAACGAGTCCTTGTCAGAAAAGTACGCGTCATTCCGCAATCGTCCGAGCATATCCCGGATGTGACGATGGAAGCTTCCACCGTATGATCCTGTGTACGGCTCGGCCGCCAACTCTGCTGTTTGTCGGCGGCAGACGTCTCGAGGATGATGTTATCCCCTGTCTCCTTTATCCTTTTGCACTTCTTGTCTGTTCCGGGCCGAGCGGTTCGGTCGCTCGGCAGGCATATCACTCTGCCTCGGTCGTATGCTCGGATGACATTGCTCCTGACTGTCTTTGTTGCCTTATGCCCCGGCCGAACGGACATCCCGCTCGGCCCTGAAACCTTTCTACCTTGAGCATCGGAAACCCGACCCCTAGTCGGGTTGTCTTTCATTTGGCCCGGGGGATTCTCGCCGGTCGGCCATCTTATATCTTCACCATCGATGCTGGTCGGCCCTCTCAATCCGGTCGGTCGGGTCTTAGGGTTGCATCTCTTGACTTCTGACCTCCACGTGTCGTTGACTTTCCGCCAACGAGGGTCCCCCGTCCTTATCACCGGATCACATGCCTCCCCCTCAAGTCTAGTCGAAGGAGGCGCTAAGTCCGACTGACTGGACACCCGGTCGGCTGGAGTAACACCGCTCTGCCACTCTCGAAAGTATATCTTCGCTTGGCCAACCGACGAGTTGATGACTATGCCTTGTAGTTTTAGTTTCCATTCGCTGCTTGTTGCGCTACTGCTTTGGGGGCGGCCGGAGTCGTCGGGTCTCCTCGGAATTCGTGCCAATCCTCATTAAGGTGCCCACGCGCAGTAATGGTGCTCATTAAATGTCGCCCAATCGCTGATCGCCACTTGGCAAGTCCGCCGTCATCATACGGCGAGGGCATCAGCTTCGATTGGACAGGCATCGGTTCAAATCTGACGGTCCAATGCTAACGTTTGTTTCGATGACCTGGATCGGACGGTTGTGGTGGACTGACCCCGGGGTTTATGAAGCACTGATGCAGATCTTCCTTCCATCGTTCCTGCCTTCGTGCTTTTGGTGCTTCCTCTCGTGCCCAGCTTCCCGACGCTCGCTTGTCTCGGTGCTCCGACGAACTCTCGACCTCCTCCTTCACGCTTTGTTCCCAGTAAGCCTTCTCCCCTCTCTTCTTTCTTCCGTTTTCTCCCTTCTGGTGGTCTTTGCATCCGTTCAATATTGTTTCGATCTCCTTCGTCAACCTTTTCATTCTTCTTTCCTCGGTCCTTTCTCCCTTGGTACTGTTCCGGCGATGGCTAGCACCTCGCAGCCTTCGGATCCCTCTCCCGACCTATGGTATATGACCATGGTAAGCCGGTTTGACGAGACCGACGTGGGACGCTTCCTTAACGAATTCGAACTTCCTCCTGACCATAGACTAGCTTTGGCCACCTCTTCCGATCGGCCCCACAATCCACCGACCGGCACCGTTTGCTTCTTTCGTGACCAATTTGTGGTCGATCTGCGCTTCCCTCTACATCCCTTTATCCGTGAGGTTTGTAATTATTTCCACATCCCGCTCGGCCAACTTGTCCCCAACTCTTTTAGGTTGCTGTGCGGCGTAGTAATCCTTTTCAAGCTGCACGGCATTCCCTTAGTCCCCAGAATTTTTCATTACTTCTACTATCCCAAACAGTCCGAGTGGGGTACTTTCCTCTTCCAATCGCGGATCGGGCTTGTCTTCTTTGATAAGATGCCGACCTCGAACAAGCACTTGAAGGAAAGTTATTTCTACCTTCGCTTTCCCGAACTGCCATCCTTTCGCACCCAATGGCAGACCACTATCTTGGAAGCCGCGGACCTCGGTGAAATCTGAGCCGGTAGGATTATCTTCATGCGATCTATAGCTCGACCGGAGGTTAACATCAACAAGCTACTTCAGGGGTGTTGGCAGTCGAGCCCGTCCGAAGCTTAGGCGGCAGCGGGTAAGCACTTTCCTTGTCCTTTTCCTTTTGGTCTGATTTATTCTTACATTGTCGGTGACATCGTGGCGCGAGGTTGCTGATCGGCTAAAGTTGAAATTGCCGAAATGAGCGGTGGTGGCGAGAGATGGCCGATCGAGCATCGAGCGGTCGGCTGAGTAAGCGGCGGAGGAACTCCCGGCCCAGAGTTTGCGCTCGAGGTTCTGCTGTTGGGCGGGGGATCTATCTCTTGGTAGGTCGGCCTTCACGTCATTGGGCGCGGGCGTTCGGCGATTCCCATTGATATCTGTAGCGGCACGGACGACCATTGCGTGAGGAGGCGGTGGTTGGGCGATCGGCGCCCCAGAGGCAATCAACCGCTACGCGCCATGCGAGGCCATCTCTTGATCGGACTCCCTCGGCTCGACAGCCCGGCTTTAATTGGGCGCACCTGTTAGTTCTTTGCCGGGTTGCCTTGGCTCGGCCTTCGGATATTATTTACGCCACTCGGCGAGTCATCAGTAGAGCCGTCTCTTCGATCCAGGCGGTCGTCGGTGATCAAGTTCGTCCTCCGTCTTCCTAGGAGTTCCTTTTGGCGGATCGGCCATTGCTCCCGAGCATCAAGTTACCATCAGGGCGCTTGCCAAGGCGTGGGAAGATCACGAGGGCTCGAGTTGATGACTCCCGGTCGCTAGCGGCGGACGCCGTATCGATGAAACAGGGTATGTTTCTTAACTGTTGTTATGATGACTTCACGGGTTCCGACATTATCCCATCCGAGCCGACAATGGGTGGAGAACATTCTGATCGGAATCTTCTAGAAATTTGGAGGTTGAAGAAACTCAAATTCGGGCGCCCGGTGAGGGCCCTCGTGCAGGTCGAGGCTGACCAAGATAGAAGCGCTGTGGCCAAGGCGCAAGTCTTCGGCCTAGAAACCGGGGTAGGTGGACTCGAGTCAAGTCAAGTCCCATGCACCACGGATCACTTTGGCCTGTGAAAAAATAGGGTCGTTGCTGATGCGGATGCGATGAAGGTCGTGCGGTCAGTGGAGGGCGTAGCATTACAGAATTGACCGACCTGCTATCTGCTGAGCAAGAGAGTCGATCTACCACTAAAGCTAAACTTCAGGCAGATAAGAAAGATCTCCAAGGAGCTCTCGATGCCTCCCGAGTGGCGCTAAAGGAATACCAGGACGGAGAACCTGACCGCTTCAAGGTGATGAAACAGAACTACCTCCGATCGGACGCATTTGGTGACAAGTTTAGCGATCGGCTAGTTCTGTCCTTCGAAGGGGCCATCCGGGCGACAACTGTCTACCTGAAGGCCAAGGGTCATCTCCCTGAGGATACCTCTATTCCTCCTCGAGACATGGTCGGCCTGCTGGAAGCTGTTCCGGAGTCTATCTTCGAGCCCTTGGAGTGAGGAGTGCCTTTGTTCTTTGTCTGTTTCAAGGTCTTCTTCGTCTGCCTATCGTTCGGCGTGTTACTGTTATCCGCTTTGTTTTTTGCACTTCTAGACAATTAATCAATATCAAAAACTTATTTTTGTTGCTACTGTTTGAGCCCATACTTTTCGGGCAACATTCGTTAGTGTGCTCCCGGTCGGCGAACAACTTTTGCTCTGTTAGCCTTTCTTTTGGTGCTCCTTGTGACTGCGTCCTCTAGTTAACCTTTTTCCCGTATGGAATTTCTTACTGTGGTCGATCGGTCGAACAACTTCTTACTATGTCTGGTCTCTCTTAACTTCTCAACTTCGTCGCCTGGTCTAACGACTTTCCATTTTACATGGAATTTCCGCTAGCAACTCGTTGAAGTGCTCTTGCGAGGCGCTGTCTCGACGGGGGGGTTTATAGTCGCCGGCCGGATCGACTCTAGGGTTTAACGTCGGAGCTCGACGGTCTTCCGACCAGGGGGTTTATAATCGCCGGTTCGACTCTAGGGTTTAACGTCGGAGCTCGACGGTCTTCCGATTGGAGGGTTATAATCGCCGGTTCGACTCTAGGGTTTAACGTCGGAGCTCGACGGCATTCCGGCCGGGGGATTTATAGTCGCCGGTTCGACTCTATGATTTAACGTCGCTGCTCGACGGTCTTCCGGCCGAGGGGTTTATAGTCGCCGGTTCGACTCTAGGGTTTAACGTCGGAGCTCGACGGTCTTCAGGCCGGGGGGTTTATAGTCGCCGCTTCAACTATAAGATTTAACGTCGCTGCTGGCGGTCTTAAAGGGGTTTATAATCGTGGATTCGACTCTAGGGTTTAACATCGAAGCTCGGCGGTCTTCTAGGGGTTTATAGTCATCGTTCGACTCTAGGGTTTAACGTCGACTCGGGGAGGCATGAGGATTTATAGTCGGCGTTCGACTCTAGGGTTTAACGGCGCGGTCTTCAGCCGGGGGGTTTATAGTCGCCGGTTCGACTCCAGGGTTTAACGTCGGAGCTCGATGGTCTTCAAGCCGGGGGGTTTATAGTCGCCGGTTCGACTCTAGGGTTTAACGTCGGAGCTCGACGGTCTTCAAGCCGGGGGGTTTATAGTCGCCGGTTCGACTCTAGGGTTTAACGTCGGAGCTCGACGGTCTTCAATAATATACGCCCGGCCGAACGGCACGGGGTCTTCACCATTGAGCATTTGGCTCGGATAATATACGTCCGGCCGAACGGCACGGAGTCTTCACCATTGAGCATTTGGCTCGGATAATATACGCCCGGCCGAACGACATGGGGTCTTCACCATCGAGCATTTGGCTCGGATAATATACGCCCGGCCGAACGGCACGGAGTTTTTATCATGCCTTTATACGGCTATCTGATGGGCGCACAATGCTCATGCCTTTGCCTTGTTCTTATAATTTTCATTCCTGCAGCCAAAAGATACATTCGAACAGAATATTCATGAAAATATGTTACATTTTCAGTACGGCTGGAGGTGGTTCGCTCCACGGCTATCTGCCGTCCATCCTCATCCTCCAAGTACTAAGCTCCGGATCGGAGCTTCTCGGCGACACGAAGGGTCCCGCCGAGGCCTCCGGCTTCGTCTCCACCCGGCTTCTTTCTTCGGACCGTCGCCCACGGAATGCTCGAGGAATCACGCGGTGGTTGTAGTTACGCCGTTCTACGCTCCTCAGAGGCCATCTGACAGACGCTTTGGCTCGCCTCGTCGACCAAGTCGATTATAAACGCCTCGCCGGAATTATCTTCGTCGTAGTTCTTGATCGGACGGACTCTACGCCGGACGACCCCCCTCGCCTCCATACACCGGTGGAGCGGTGTTACTCCCGTTCCTCCTTAGGGGTCGTGCGGATTGCCCATAGGACCCCCACCCAGCTTCCTTCCATGTGGTCGAGCCGAGGCGGTTCGGAGTATCTCCGGTTGACTACCCTTGACCATTACTGGGATACGCCACGGGCGTGAAGTGTTGCTCGATGCCATATCCTTGCACCATTTCTCATCGAGCCATGACTGCCCTTCGCCCGCTCGAAGCGAGCCGGCACGCAATGCGAACCGATAGATGATGTGTTGCCAGATGAATTTCTTGACCATCTGCTCAGTTATCTTGGCCAATGGCTCATCCTCCACCCACTTGGAGAAGTAATCGACGACTACCAGTAGAAACTTCCGTTGTCCGGTCGCCATGGGGAAAGGTCCTACAATGTCCATTCCCCACTGGTCGAATACCGTGGACGCTTTCATTTCCTCCGTCGACTTATCCTTGTCGCTGTGTACACACAGACCCGTTGCGACGGTCGCCGCCCTCTGTGTAGTTGGCAAGTCCGAGACAGCAGGATCTTCCCTAGCCGTGCGGCGCCCGGATGACCTCCCAAGATCCTTGGTGCACCGAGAATGTACTCGGTGTCTTGAGGTGACACACTGCAGAGGAGGTCGGAGACGCCTTCAGAAGCGATCTCCGAGCGTGAACCGGCCAGCCTCTCCTCGGTTGGGCTTCATCCCGATCGGATGGCGTGGCACCCGAGCGCAGAAACTCCGCGATGGTTGTTCTCCAATCGCTCGGGAATGTGAGGTCATCCATCCGGTCCACGTGCACTACCAAAGATACTTGCTCGATTGGTTGCTGGATGACGACCGGCGAGATTGAGCTTGCGAGTTTGGCTAACTCATCTGCCACCTGGTTCTCCGCTCGGGGTATCTTCAAGACCACTACCTCGGTGAAGCTGGTCTTGAGTTTTTCAAAGGCCTCCGCGTACAATCTGAGTCTTGCATTGTTTATCTCAAAAGCGCCCATGAGTTGCTGAGCGGCTAGCTGGGAATCCGAGTGGATCACCACCCGACTGGCTCCAACATGTCGTGCGGCCTGCAATCCGACTATGAGGGCCTCGTACTCTGCCTCATTATTTGTTGCCCGATAGTCCAGCCGGACGGACAAATGCATCCGCTCTCCCTGGGGCGAAAGTAGCAGGATCCCAACTCCGCTCCCGAGCCGAGTGGACGATCCGTCCACATATATTTTCCATGTAGCTTTAGGCTCGGGCTTTTGTACCTCGATCAGAAATCGCAAGGGGCGTGCTTGATGTGGCCGGGGGTTGATATTGGATGTCAGTTCGCTCGGCTCCCAAATCGTCCCTGATGAGTCGTCCGGATGCTTGTGGGTTCAGAGTACCCTTGCCACGGCTATTCGTCATCCACAATAATGGTAAGCGCGAACCTCCAAGCGCGTGCGCAACTTCTCGAGACCGATGTAGCGAGACTCATCCTTTAAGATATGGCTTAAAAGTACACGGTTATTCTTGGCCGGCCTTACTAATGCCGCCCACGGCATCTTGAAGATAAATAAATGCGTGGCTCACTCCACGCCGTTTGCCAACGGGTAAGGAAATTCAGGTAAGTCTTGGTTCCTCCGAATGCTCCCTCGTCCCATTGAAACTTGGTGGCTTTACGGAGAATCTTGAAGAATGGCGAGGCTCGGTCGGCGGTCTTAGAGATAAACTCGACAATGTTGTTATAAACCGGTGAGACTGTACCTCGGATTTCGGGAGGCGGCATGTCTTGTAATGCCTTTATCTTGCTGGGTTCTCCTCTATGCGCTCGATCACAATGTAACCTGAGGAAGCCCTTTTGCTCGAACAGCAGGCACTTGAGTTAAGTTCGTCATATCTTCTTAATGTTTGGAAGGTCTCCTCCATATCGGCATAGAGATCGGCCTGGGAAGGATTTGATAAGTATGTCATCCACGTACACTTCAAGTTGCGTCCGATCCTCACAAGACCTTGTTCATCGAGGCCGTAGGTAGCTCGCATTCTTTAGCGAACGGCATTACAGTAGCATGAGAATTGTCGACCCATGGTAAGTTGACCTTCTCCTGGTCTTCTCGGGCGGCGGCATTGGGTGGTAGTATGCATCCAAGATGCATATCAGCTCGAGGCCGTGGAGTCCACCACTGATCGATCGAGGTAGGGTGAAGTCCTTGGGCATGCCTTGTTCAAGTCCCGGGTCGTCACGACTCTCCACTTGTTACCTTGGAGACCGAACCACATTTGCGAGCCAACTCGGAATTGCACTTCCTTATGGGGCGCTCCGAGCTTTTCTACCTCCGGGATGATTACATTTGCGTAAGTCCTCTTCCTTTGCTTCATCACGAGCGGCACGACGTGAAGCTCAACGCTTGCTTGGTGAGACCCACGGTCCATGGTCGACCAATCAAGTCAAGACGCTTCGTTGTAGGCATTTGATCAGCTTTTCCTTCTGCCTCGCTTCCAAGTCGGATGCTATAAAGGTGGTGGCCTCCGGTCGGGAAGAATCAATCTGCACCTCCTCCTTTTCTTCATAAACCAAAGAAGGTGGTTTCTCGGTTATAGTATTTACCTCGACCCGCGGTACTTTCCGAGCGGACTTGGCCTCGGCTCGGACCATCTCCACATAGCATCTTCGAGCGGCCAGTTGATCTCCCCGCACTTCCCCTACTTGATCTTCCACTGTTGATCTGTTTCTATTGGCGTAGAAAGTGTAATCATTGAGAGGTCGTCCCAAGATAATGTCTTATGAAAGCATCACGATGAAGGTGGTGGTCCTTGTCCTTGGCTCTCGCCCAACGAGATAGCTAGCGGACTGGCCGGAAGCAAGACTTCGTTCAGGTGAACCCAGAGGGGGTCGTCATTGGCGGAGTTCAACTCGATCTATGCTTGGTTGGTCAAGACCTTCTTGAATATTATGTTGGCCAGCTCATGTCAATGAAAATGCGATGAATAGTATAGTTAGCTATTACTCGAATGATCGGGCATCATCGTAGGACTTGACTCCTTGAGGTCCCCGGGCGGTCGATCTGGGTCCGCTCTCCTTCTCCCTGCTGCGATCGACTACATGTATCCTCACCGGTGCGGCCTTCCTCGGCTCTATTGAGTCTCCTCAGAGCCTCCGTGCATGATGTTGATCTCGCCCGAGATGCGTTGCCTCTTCTCCTCCTCCGAGCGGATGGTCGAGGTCATTCATCTGACGTCGATGGTGGGCTCCGATGCTGCCGCTCGGGGATCCCCTTTCTATCCTTTGAGCGGGGCTCCGTTGTCGTCACGGTGCGATGAAGGCGATCATGTAGCCTCGGTGGGGGATGAGCGATGGGGAGGCTTCGACGGTCCGGGTATTGTGAGTAGCCGTGATGGAGTGAACATCGGAGTCCATACCTTCCCTTGGGCTTGGGCCGATCGGCCTGATTCTGGGCGCGGCGGCGAGTCTTTGGTGAGGACGGGCGACTCGGTCCTCTCGGGTGGTCGGTGACTTAGGGTGCACCGTGGTCCTCGAGGGCTTCTTTCCTCGCCACCGGCTTCCTCCACATGATATTCGTTGGCCTTGCTGCAGTGTGGTCGTAGTCCCGCTTCCACGATAATGACGGAAGAAGTCACCGTCCACGAGCCCTTGCGTGAACGCGTTCATCATTGTTTTGAGGTGACCGTTGGAATGTCCATGGCCACCGTTGAGCGTGAATGTACGCTCGAGCGGCTCCCTCGCGCCTTGTTTGATGGCAAACAGTTGGCTTTTTCCGGTGGCGCCGCTTATAAAATGATGGAGAAAGCGGTTGAATTCCACGGGTGATAGATCCGTCCGGCGTGATGCGCGCAGAGGAACACTATTTCACGTCTGCTGATCTCGTATGATGCAGGCCACACATCGTATCGGCCGCTTGACTCGCGCCAACTTCCGAACTTCCGAATGCCAGTCCGGTGACCGTGCGGCAGAACAGAGGCGTCCGTCATGCTTGCCTGCCTCGTGGTGTAGCTCTCGTGAACGAATCAAAGACGAAGCGGGGGGTTTCCCGAGGCCTTCGACACCTCAGTCGAACGACGAAGCAACTTTGGCTCAGTGATGAGATTTGCGCGCACCTTTGTCGGCGTCGGGTCCTATATAAGACCCGGGAGGCGTGGACACGCTTCTACTGCGCACGCCCCCAAACATACCTTAACGAGTCCTTGTCGGAAAAGTACCGCTATTATGCAATCGTCCGAGCATATCCCGGATGTGGCGGTGGAAGCTTCCACCGTATGATCACTGTATGCGGCTCGGCCAACTCTACTTTGGTTTGTCGCGGCAGGCGTCTCGAGGATGATGTTATCCCTGTCCCTTTATCCTTTTGCACTTCTTGCATTCGGGGCGAGCGGTTCGGTCGCTCTACAGCATATCACCGCCTCGGCCGATGCTCGGATGACATTGCTTGATCGTCTGTTGCCTTATGCCTAGAGCGGACATCCCGCTCGGCCCTGAAACCTTTCTACCTTGAGCATCGGAAACCCGACCCCTAGTCGGGTTGTCTTTCATTTGGCCCGGGGGATTCCCGCAGGTCGGCCATCTTATATCTTCACCATCGATGCCGGTCGGCCCTCTCAGTCGGGTCGGTCGGGTCTCAGGGTTGCATCTCTTGACTTCTGACCTCCACGTGTCGTTGACTTTCCGCCAATGAGGGTCCCCCGTCCTTATCACCGGATCAGAGACGAACTTGAGATACACCTCTGGACCAATAAGCAACACAACGAGTCTATGGCAAACGCGCGGGCTGAATTTCACCTTCTAAGCGTACTACAGATGAAGATCTCGATAGAGTTGGCGACTACCGAAGTGCAAAAGAACTTTGGAAAAAGTTCTTAAAACTCCACGAAGAACCAGTTGAAGTTGAATCCAACTCCTCGATGGACACTGATCCGACGTCAAAAGAGTCCGAAACCAAGGTAAGTGCCGAGACAGAACTAGCAGCAGAACTCCAACTTGAGGACCGAGAGTCGCGGGCGTTGAGAGTCGCGGGCGAATTGGAAACAATCGTTGGTGGCATGCGTATGTGACCAATGGTAGGTACAATAACATGGACCCCACGACCCAGGTCTAGAAGCGTGGACCGCGGTTACCCGTGTAGCCGGTCGGGAATCTTGACCAGGCGGAAAGGGAGGTCGTGTTTCCCGAGCGCGCGGAAGAGGTTGAGTTAGTGGTTGGGGTGTTCTTTTCTTCGGCTTGTTGACGGAAGAAGGCACCCTATCTGCCTTCCTTCGTGCCGCTTGCGCCTCTTCCACGTTGATATAGCTAGCGGCTTTCTCTAACATCTCATCGAAATTCTTTACGAGATTTCTGACGAGGTCTTTGAAGAATTTCCCTTCTACTAATCCATGGGAGAAGGCGCTCATCTATATCTCTGAAGTGGCAGATAGAGCATCCTGAGCCACTTGGTTAAAGCGCTTAATATAACTTCTCAAGGGTTCGGCGGGCCCTGCTTAAGGGCAAAGAGGCAATGGTCAAACTTTTGATATTTCCTGCTACTAACGAAGTGGCGCAGGAAAATGGTCATGAAATCAAGGAAACAGATGATGGACCCGTGTGGTAATCTATCAAACCATTTTTGTGCTGAGCCGGACAAAGTGTTCAGGAATGCCCGACACTTGACGGCATCACTATATTGATGCAACAGCGCCGCATTCCTAAATTTACGAAGATGATCTTCAGGGTCCTTGCTGTCGTCATATTCCCCGATAGCAGGGAGTCTGTACCCTTTAGGCAGCTTCTCTTCCAGTACCCTTAAGGAGAAGGGCACTTGCTCTTCAGGTTCTACCCTGGGCTCTTCTCTGAGGACAATGGCTTTTCCTTTCTTAGAGTCCCTGGACGGGGAACTCTCTGCCATAGAAGCCTGCGGTTGTTCCTTCTTGTTGTTATAACACCCAGGGTCCCACGGATAATAACTCAGGCCTGGCTCTATATAGAAGGCTGGGGGAAACTTCTCAAGCTGCTTCCTCTTCGATCCCTGGTCAGAAATATTTGTTGGGTCTTTGGAGGCTTCAGGCAACTTGTGCGATCGGGAAACAGTAGTTTGCTTTGCTGAAGCCGCTCGTCTTTTGGCTTCCTTGAAGAGCTCGTACTCTCCGGCTGTCATGGTAACGTTGATTTTGCCAGTATCCTCCATCTTCACGCTTCAGAACAGGAAAGTGTGTTCCCACAGACGGCGTCACGTTGGCGTTGACGGAGGGTCGCTAAGACTCCTTGCCGACACTGTACTTCGTGGAAGGGTTCCCACAGGCTGCTGACAGTGGGTGATGACGGGGATGACGACGCGGGAGTCCTCTGCGCACACTCAGACAAGCACACGGAACGTTAGAGACGAAGAACCAGGAAAAAAGTCCCCGGAGCAGGCCCTCCGACGCTCAAGTCAGGTACTTTTTCCCCAGAAGAACAGTAAACGAAAGGAAAAAGTAGAGGACAAGTGCGAAAAGGTGAGTGCGCGTACCTGCGTAAGAGAGAGAACCTCCATTTTTATATGACAATGTGTACTTCTGGAGTCTGATGAGCATCAAGAAATGTCGGGTGTCAGGATTTGTCTGGTAGGGAATGACACGTGGCATCCCCTTATAGGTCCGAGGAAAGTTCCATTAGCAAAAAACTTCAGACCATTGAAATATACCCTGACATGTGACAGTTATTCCCTGACCGTTGTCGTGTAGTGCTGCCCAGTTTGACCTGCGTGTCTTGACCTGTTTATCCCAACCTGTATGTCCTACCCTGCCTATCCTAACCTGCCTATCTTGACTTACGTGTCCTGACCTATTTATCCCGACCTAAATGTCCTGCCCTGTCTATCCTAATCTGTTTATCCTGACCTATATATTCTGTCCTGCATAGCTTGACCTGCATGTCCTAACCTGTTTACCCCGACCTGTATGTCATGTCCTGCCTATCCTAACCTGCATATCTCGACTTGCGTGTTCTAACCTATTTATCCCGACCTATATGTCCTGCCCTGCCTATACTGATCTGTTTATCCTGACCTGTATATTCTGCCCTGCACATCTTGACCTGCGTGTCCTGACCTGTTTATCCTGACCTGTATGTCCTGCTCTGCCTATCCTGATATGTTTATCATGACCTGTATATCCTGTCTTGCATATCCTGGCCTGTTTGTCTCCTGACTGCCATGTTCCCCTATCTTCCAATTGTCACGTCCCCTTGACTTCTTACTGCCACGTCCCCTTAACTTCCACCTGTCTGGCTTCACCGACCCCACCATTATACACTGTATCAACTATTATATCTTATAACCAACTTTTGATTATATAAAATTTAAATCTTCCATCGTCTACTTCTTTAGTCTTTCCACTCTTTATTCTCTTACTAATTACTATATTTACTACTTCCAAATTTTTCTTGAATATGTTCATAAACTTCAAATTCTATCACCATGAACTAGCTTCTATACACAAATTTGGGCATAGACGTTTGGGCATGACAATTTTATAAGTTTTGCACTAAATATGGATGTTGAATGTGGCAGATCCTTAAGCGGCCAACAAATCCCTCCTTTCCATATGAACACTTGAGTGGTAAAGCACCTCGTGAGGCTGCTTACTACAGATTATCAACAAAATTGTACGGAATAATTTAAAAAGGAAAACACAAATATATGTGGCTGAAACAAAAAACATAGGTAATAGAATTTTTAGCTTCGATATCTTTTTATTTCAAAATTTTCGTCCCCAATATCATTATCACATAGAAGAAATGAGTAGAACGGTAAAATAAAAAACATATTTTGCTATCTAAGAAACATAGGACAAAAACTTTACCTGGCACCGCGCAACGACATCAAAGCTCTTAGCGAGGATATCCACTAGCTTCCCTTTACCCTCGTCGCCCCACTGCGTGCCGAGCACGGCCGCGACCTGACTTAGCGACGCCACCCTGTCCATGGCGTCTCCGCGGTCGACCGCCTCAACGGCTGCGAGGGCCGCGACGGGCGCCACGGTTCTTGCAGCGTCGGCGGCGGCGGCGACCCTCCTGCGCCATCGGAGGTCATCGTACGGGGAGAAGGATGAAGGGCCAAAGCAACTCCAGATCCGACCGCTGCCGCGACCACGGAGGGCGACCGGGACGGCGGGGTGAACTGCGAGGGACGACAGAGGCATGTGTGGTCGCTAATGGTCGACCGAGGCGATGGTTGGGGGAGTTGGGCGGACATCTTTCCTCTGTAATTTCTGCAATTTATGATGGCGGGGGGTACGGATTTGATTTACGGAGGAGACCTGCTTCCCCCACCGTCTGACACCCAGCCACCACCACCACCTTGGCGGGCATCTTTCCTCTGTAATTTCTGCAATTTGTGATGGCGGGGAGTACGGGTTTGATGGGCGGACCTCTTCTTTTTGTTTTTTTAATTTCCATTTAGTTTTAATTTTTTAATTAATTTTATTTAAAAATAGCTCTCTGGTATATTTTTAATTTTATTTAATTTTATTTTTTTAATTAATTTAATTTATTATTTTTTATCAATACTTTATTTTTTAATTTTATATAAATCTTATTTAATTTTTTATTTTTTATTAATTTAATTTATTATTTATTTATAATACTTGTATTTCTTCAAATTTTTTTTTAAGTTTTATTTTTTATTGATTTTCTTTAAATCAATTTTTGTTTCAATTTTTTATGAGTTTTATTTTTTTGAATAAGTTTTTTATATGTTTATAATCTTTTTGTTTATTTTTAGTTTATATTTAAAACTAATAAAAATACTAACAATTAATAGTGAACGCATTCATAACTTAGAAACAAATATTTTTTTTCAAATGAAGAATACATGTAATAATATAAAAAAAAATAAAAATATATAAAAATAGAAATCTTAATCAATATTGCCTCCAAATTCTGCTCCCGACGCGTTTGGTGGTGATGTATATATTACTTCGTACCACAAATGAACACGTGTCCTATAACGAGTGGCTCATCTTTTAGCTTCATGCGATGAATGTTGTCACCACCAAGTTGGAATGAGTGGTACAGGATAATGGGGATATAAGAAAACTTGTACGAAGTGATTGCCAACATGAGTAATAGTTATTTCTCGAGACTCTTGGTTTGGAACTGGAGAAGTTCTTAATGACAAGTGAGTAAAACAACTCCCAACATTATCACCAAATGTATGAAGTACAAGATTGTACCTTGATGCGATGATAATTCCCAAAGGCATAGAGTCCATCAAATACATTTCTGGTGCCCACGGCTCGAACCAATTCAATTAGAATAATAGATTGGTTACCAAATTTGGATCTGGATAAAATTGATCATATAAATCCTTATTTTGTTGAATCTCTTTTATAAGCTCGAATATTATTAAACCCATTCTTCATCATACCCAATTAGTGCGACTTCTAGATCCACAATGACCATCGTGTCATCAACAGTGTGAGAAATAACTCTTGAGACACGGTAATTTCTCGATATAAGTATCATGGATGGGGTGGGCCGGAGAGAGTGATCGAGTCGTTTATTGCGAACCTAGACCCTCTTCCACGTTCTCTCCGAGATGTTGCGATCGGTTGAGACCCTAGATCCGAAGTGGATCATCTCCGAAAAGATATCACGATTTCTCTGCAGTAGAGGTCGACCTCATGTTACTGTGGTATGAAGGAACTGCTATACTTTGAGATGGATCTATCATATCCAAAACTTGTCTATATATTATATGCTCTCGCATATGTGAATCTATCCCATCTAATATCTCAACAACGTGGGATGTCCTGTTAGGTTCTGCTCCCTCGTCATTAAACTGATGTACGTGCATCGACAATCTCCTCCAATGAGTGTTGATACTCTAAAGCGGAATTGGAATGGAAAAGTAACGGTAATATACAAGATCATGCTCGCATGGCAATCCATATACAATTTTGATAAAACAGTTGCATCTGCCGGCTAGCTAGTGAGATGCTTCCTCAATATATTTTAGTTGACCAGAAATCAACTCCATTGCCTCTAATGAAATCCGACACCTTATTTGACTGGAAATGTTATTATGTAAATGTTGATGGCGTGGAATGTTGAGAGATTTTTTAAACGACTTCTTAATATCCCCGAACTGAATTCTCAACATCTTATGTATTTTTTCAAAAGATGTCTATAGGGATGATATGGTATCTCCCAAATATAACTTCAATCTCGCATGTACAGATTCTGCCCTGTAATAAAAAAAATACATTGTGTTTAAATACTGAAAAGAATTGAAATACTACAATAATGAATAAAATTTAAATAATAAAATTATAAAATGACTATACCTTTGATTTGAATTGCTCCCGAGGTGCATACATGTATCAACCCATGCTGAAACAAACCACTCTTTGTAAGGGTGTAACCATGTATCCCAAAGATAATTTAGAGCACCCTCGAATCGTTGATACTCCTTGCGCATGACATCCCACTTCTGCTGATAAGACCACTGTGTCGATGAATTAATATGTGAATGTAATGATGCATACAAATGTTGTCACTCTACACCAAGCATAGGGCGCATTTCTTCATTACGCACTGGTTTATGTGTCAAATACAAAGGATGTGACGTGCATTGGGAAAACATATTTCAATGACATTAATAAGCGCCAAATCCCGATTTGAAACAAACACCAATGGCAACGATGCCTTCTTTTCAACCATCCACTTCTTTAAGGTACCTAATGTCCTAGTCAGTTGCTCTGTCTTCTCATTACTAAGATATGCAAACATAAGTGAGTAAGTTCGCATTGTGGATGTGATACCCACAACCTCCAATAGTGGTATCTGTTGGTGCAACCTTAGGTCAAGGTTGACCTGGTTGACCAGACTCGAGTTGACTTGACTCGAGTTGTGTTTTGATGTTTGACGAGTTATGTTTGACAATGTTTGACGTGAACAGAAAAGTTGTATCTTGATGTTTGACAAGGATACAAGTTTGGGAGATTGTGGGTGCAACCCGTGGTCAAGATTGACCTGGTTGACCCGAGGTGAGTTGACCTGACTCGGAAAAGTCCAAGCAGTGAGCTTGGCACGGGAAAAGTCCAAGCAGGGAGCTTGGCACGGGAAAAGTCCAAGTATGGAGACTTGGCACGGGAAAAGTCCAAGTATGGAAGCATGGACCACATGGAAGTCGGAGAGGGCTCGGTAGCTCGTTCTCCGGACTGTGGTCAGAGAGGGCTCGGGAGCTCGTTCTCTGGACCGGATGGAAGTCAGAGAGGGCTTGCTCGTTCTCCCAGCTGTGTCGAGAGGGCTCGGTAGCTCGTTCTCTGGACCGGATGTGGAAAGTCCTAGTGAGTGAAGCCAGGCAGACGGAAAAGTCCTGGTGAGTGAAGCCAGGCAGTTGGAAAGTCCTGGTGAGTAAAGCCAGGCAGTGGGAAAGTCCTGGTGAGTGAATCCAGGCAGTTGGAAAGTCCTGGTGAGTGAAGCCGGGCAGATTGGAAATCCTGGTGAGTGAAGCCAGGTGAAAACCCTAGTGAGTGAAACTAGGTAAAAGTCCTGGTGAGTGAAGCCAGGCAAGGGAAAATCCAGATGGATCAAGGGTGATCGGACATCTGGTGTTGAGAAGGTCAAGTAGGTCAAGGGAGTGACCGGATACTTGACACGAAGAGAAAAGACCAAGTGGGTCAAAGGGATTGACCGAACACTTGTTGGGGAGTCTTAGCAGGTCAAGGGAGTGACCGGATGCTAAGCATGATGTACCAACAGGTCAAGGTTGACCGGATGTTGGTTTGGAAGGTTTGGGACTTGGTTTGGGAAAAAACCAAGCTCTGGATCGATCAGTGGATCGATCCGATAGTTTCAATCGATTGAGTTCAGTCTCAATCGATCGGGAAGTTGGGTTTCGACCATAAAATCTTGTAATTCAATCCGTTCCTGGACCGATCAGGCATGCCTGATCGGTCCAGGTAGCCGTTGAGGCACATCGGCGAGATCGGTCTTCTTCGCAGGTTCATATTAATCTGTGGAGGGCCTCTACTGAGGCTAGTCTTCTTCTTCTTCTTCGCAGTGGTTGCGATGAATAGGAGGGGCTTCTATAGTGTACTTCTCCCTTACGCTTCTTCTTGATCTTCTTCTTGCTTACTGCTGTTCTAGAGCTTTGTTAAGCTCGCTCGAAGCTTCACGTGAGCTTCCTCGACTTCTTCGATTGGTTTCAGCTGCTGCTGTGAAGTTGGTGCTTCATCTGAGATTTCGGTCGAGAGAAGCAAAGGTTTTACAATTGTATTGTATTTTGCTTCTTTCTGTACATGTACTCTTCTTGTGAAAGTTGTGGCGAGGTTTCTCCACCCATAAGAAGTTTACATTAGCCGGTTTTCCGGGGACTCATCCACCGACGGATTGATAGGCTTCGTCCACCTTACGGACACGCCGAGGAGTAGGAGTATCATCTTCGAACCTCGTTACATCTTCGTGTTGAGGTTTGCTTCTCCTGTTTCATTTCTATTCGTTTTATTTCCGCTGCGCTAACCCTAATTGTAGAAAGAAACGAAGAATTTGGGGCGGCTATTCACACCCCCCCTCTCTAGCCGCGATCATCGATCCTAACAAGTCCTTCACCTTGCTTGACACAAGCTAGAGATGGATCAACTCGGAGAAGACATCACCATTCCACCTTTCTATGACCGCGACGACTTCGCGTATTGGAAGATAAGAATGAGATATTTTCTTATGACTAACCTTGAAAATTGGAGTTGTGTTCAATTAGGTTTCAAGCCTCCAATGGATAAGGAAGGAAAACCACTCGAGAAGAAGAAGTGGACAAGGGAACAAATCCACCATTCCACAATCAACGATGAGGTAATGAAAGTATTTGAATTCTCATTACCTAATGACATTCTATGTAAGATAGGTGGATACAACAATGCCAAGGAGTTGTGGAACAACTTGGCTAAGTTCCATGAGGGGAACTCCACTTCAAGCCATGAAGAGGAGTCAAGTGAGCCAAGGAGCTCACATCATGGAGGAGAGGAATTAGAAGTTGAGGGCTACTCAACATCTAAGGAAGAAGAGGAGGAGAGTTCTTCCTCAAGTTCGGAGCAAGAAGAAGAAGTTTCTACCTCCGGAAGGGATGAAGAAGAAAGTCTTCATCCATCCTCAACCCTAGGTAACTCAAGCATTTCAATTTCAAATAAATTACACATATTATGCTTTGAGTGTAGGGAATTTGGACATTACAAGAGTAAATGTCCAAAGAGGGTTAGGAAGACTCCACCGGCGCCAAAGATCAAGGAAGCCGGAGTCCCGAGAGCACGTGGTGTGCTTCCAATGCAAGCGAAGGGGACATTATCGGAGCCAATGTCCGAGGGGGAGGCAACCTCACAAGGACAAGAAACCGAGCACATCGATAGGGGGAGCTAAGGCAAACCCTAAGGTAACATTTAAGGCTCATTATTGCAATTCTAATAAGACACATGCTAGTAGTTTTATTGCAATTGCTAATAATGATAAGCATGATAACATTAGAAATCGATACACATGCTTAGGTGCCAAACATGTGAGTCTAGATAAGGATAACACTAGGAAAGTCAACCCTAGGACTAACTCATCTAAGGCTAAGGAGAACCTAGGTAGAAATCCCAAATCAACTAGACACATGCCTAGGAATACCTCAAAGAAAAATGAAAAATTAAAAATTGAGGTATTAGAGAAGGAGAATCAAGTCTTGAGGTCAAGACTTGATACTTTGGAAAAGGCTCTTAAGAACTTGGAGAAGTCATCTCTAGCGTTTAAGGGTCAAAAACCAATGTCCAAGGACAAGAAAGGTTTGGGTCACAAACCTAAGTCCCAAGTGGTCAAGCCCACTTATCACAATGTTCCATTCGATTATGGAACAAAATCTAGGGCTAGGAAGACCATCACCAAGGTCACAAGGGGAGTCACCCCTAGAGTTGATCTTGATGAGTCCCAAATGACCAAGGCTTCAAAGCCTAGGAGGGTCATTAGAAAGGTTGCTAGGGAAGTCATCCCTAGTGAATACTTAGTGAACCCAATGAGCTCAAATAGGTATTGAGTTCCTAGGAGCGTGATTTCATCACGCTAGATGAGTTAGGGTGTGCCAACCTTACTTGAATAGGTAGTTAACCTAATCATGGCAAAAGGTGGCACTTTAGGAATTTTCAAGGTGTGATCAAGCCTTGAAAATGAAATTAAGAATTATTCCTAAGGTGATTAGAATGTGCCAACTACATTTGAGGAGTTCTCATAGGTCAATCTAATTGGCACATAGTGATCTAAAAGTCTTGAGGATATGATTTTAGGTCTATTACACTTAGGAATATAGAGTTTATGGCAAAATGATCGAAATTATCAAAAATGGCAACTAAGGCTAGAATTAGGTATTTTCTATACCTTGACATGTTATTTGTCATATGCCATGTCATGACATCATATTTAATCTATGATCATTTGAAATGTCATGATAATGCTTAGGTTAGTTAAATGTCATGATTTATTTAAGTTTCATACTTTATGCCATGATATCATGACATTGGCACATGTTTTCATTTATGATATCATTTTATGCCATGTCATCATTTCTTGCATTTATAATCAATGAAATTGATCTAAGGATAAGGAACACAATTTGATATGGAGATCAAATTGTTATTTAGAAAAATGCATGAGACCTTAGCCTAAGATAACCTAAACCCATATCTCACATCAAAATTGACTTGGATGTGTTTTTGATACACCTCAGATGTGTGTGAGATATTAGGATCATGAGTTAGGATCAAGGTGCATAGTTCTTGTACCTAGATGAGCCTAATTCAAAATTGGGGATCATAGGGAAAGCTTATATACAAGTCATGTACATTTAGCCCAAAGATTGTGGTCCTAAATTGAATTGGTTTAAAATCATTTCAAAATTAATTTGAAAAACCTTGATGAAGCTTTTCTAGTGATAGCATTCATCATTGAACAAGTTGATACAAAGATAAATTAACTTTGAGCTATTTCAAAGACTTTTGAACTTTGTATCAAGATTGAAAAATGGAAGTTATTTTCATAGAAAACTATTTTTCCATGATAGTATATGTTATGAGGAATGTATCCTCAAAATTTCACAATTTTTGGAATTTTCTATAATTTTCTAGGAGTTTCTGAATTTCGGGAGGAAAATCAGAAATTCTGATATCAGACTTGTGGACCGATCAGAGAGGATTCTGATCGGTCCAGGAAAGAGTGGATTGGTCACTAGGACCGATCCAGGGGATGCTGGATCGGTCACTGGACCGATCCAGTGAAAGCTGATCGGTCTGGTGACCGATCAAAGCGTGCCAAATGCTGATTTTTCGACTGTTGACTGAAATTTCAGCTATGGGAGTTGGTATTTTGAAGGTTTGAAACTCTCCAAGACATTGTTGGTGCAATGGTCAAGGGGGAGTTGACCTTTAGGGGGAATTTTACCTATTAGTCAAGGGAAGTTGACTTTTAGGGGGAGTTTTTACTCCTAAAAGACTTAAGTGATATGAGATTATCACTAAGTTAATTGTTGACTCTAGTGTCAAGGGAGAAATTAAGGGTTTCAATGATAGGTATGAGACTTTCATTAGGAAGAAACTCTT
The DNA here is from genome assembly GCF_018446385.1 of Zingiber officinale. Classification (NCBI taxonomy): domain Eukaryota; kingdom Viridiplantae; phylum Streptophyta; class Magnoliopsida; order Zingiberales; family Zingiberaceae; genus Zingiber; species Zingiber officinale. The sequence continues at coordinate 100,217,133 of NC_055999.1, read as the reverse complement.
GACCTTGATTCACTCTTTTTGATGTGTGTCAAAAAGGGGGAGAGTAGAAAGGAGAACGGAGAATGTCTAGAGAATGTTCAGGGAAGAACATTGGAAAACCTAAGTTAAGTTATCGGGTTAACCTAACTTGATTATGGGTTTGATTATGGGTTTTGTCAAACATCAAAAAGGGGGAGATTGTTGGTGCAACCTTAGGTCAAGGTTGACCTGGTTGACCAGACTCGAGTTGACTTGACTCGAGTTGTGTTTTGATGTTTGACGAGTTATGTTTGACAATGTTTGACGTGAACAGAAAAGTTGTATCTTGATGTTTGACAAGGATACAAGTTTGGGAGATTGTGGGTGCAACCCGTGGTCAAGGTTGACCTGGTTGACTCGAGGTGAGTTGACCTAACTCGGAAAAGTCCAAGCAGGGAGCTTGGCACGGGAAAAGTCCAAGCAGGGAGCTTGGCACGGGAAAAGTCCAAGTATGGAGACTTGGCACGGGAAAATTCCAAGTATGGAGACTTGGCACGGAGAAGTCCAAGTATGGAAGCATGGACCACATGGAAGTCGGAGAGGGCTCGGTAGCTCGTTCTCCGGACTGTGGTCAGAGAGGGCTCGGGAGCTCGTTCTCTGGACCGGATGGAAGTCGGAGAGGGCTCGGTAGCTCGTTCTCCGAACTGTGGTCAGAGAGGGCTCGGTAGCTCGTTCTCTGGACCAGATGTGGAAAGTCCTAGTGAGTGAAGCCAGGCAGACGGAAAAGTCCTGGTTGTTGGTGCAAAATCCCTCAGGTCAAGGTTGACCTGGTTAACCAAGCTGAGTCTTGGTTTGGGTTTAGATGTTTGACAATAAGATATTGATCGAAGAAGAGTCAAGTAGGTCAAGGTTGACCGGATACTTGACTAGGAAGTCCTAGTGAGTGAAGCTAGGCAGAAGGAAATCCTAGTGAGTGAAGCTAGGTGGAAATCCTGGTGAGTGAAGCCAGGTGAAAGTCCTAGTGAGTGAAGCTAGGTAAAAGTCCTGGTGAGTGAAGCCAGGCAAGGAAGGAAATCCAGATGGATCAAGGATGATCGGACATCTGGTGTTGGGAAGTCCAAGTAGTCGAAGGATTGATGGATACTTGGCAAGGAAGGAAATCCAGATGGATCAAGGATGATCGGACATCGGTGTTGGGAAGTCAAGTAGGTCGAAGGATTGTTGGATACTTGGCAGGAAGGAAGTCGATGGGTCGAGGTTGACGGACATCTGGAAGTCAAGTAGGTCAATGGGTGACCGGATACTGGCACGACGAGTAAAAGTCCAAGTGGGTCAAAGGGATTGACGGACACTGGTGGGGAGTCCTAGCGGTCAAGGGAGTGACGGATCGAGGCATGATGTACCAACAGTCAAGGTTGACCGGATGTTGGTTAGGGAGGATGGGACTTGGTTTTGGACAAAATCAAGTCTTGGATCGATCCGTGGATCGATCCGGTGATCGACCGTGGATCGATCCCTTCTGGATTGAAATGCTCGGATCGATCCGTGGATCGATCGAGGTCGTCGATCGGCCGATCGATCGGGACGATGCTCTTCGCCGCGAGCAGCTCGGATCGATCCGTGGATCGATCGGCAGCATAGGCGCTCTGGATCGATCCGTGATCGATCCAAAGCCTCCCGATCGATTCGAACATTCGAATCGATCGGGTTTAAAGCCGCAGGCGAGCGTGGTCTTCGGATTTGCTTGACGATCCCTTTACCGATTCATTCCAGCTCCTCACCAGCTTCTCCACAGCTCTCTACAAGCACGTGATCGCCAGTTCTTGAAGGTTCTTGGAGGCTTTCCAAGTCAAGAGGCGGATCTATTGCAAGAGGAAGAAGTTAGGGTTAGGGTTTTTACTGCACATCTTGTAAGCTTTTGCTTAACTTGTATTTCCCTTTCTTCTTCTTGTATTGAGAGTGTTGTAGGGCTTCTCCGCCTTTGGTAGTTACCATAAAGGAGTGTTATTCATAGTGGAGGGTGTGTGCGTTGGTGTGGATCCTTGGATTAGTCACCTCTTGTGAGGTGGATACCAAGTAAAATCCTAGTGTTAGCGTTTTGTGTTTGTTTCTGTATTTTCCGCTGCACATCCAAGAAGAAACAAGCAAAGCCAAGCGACGAGCGAACGCGACGAGCTATTCACCCCCCCTCTAGCTACTTTTGGTCCTAACAAGTGGTATCAGAGCAAGGCTGCTCTTCACCGGAATCATCGCCGGAAGGGTCAAGCATCACAAGAAAAGCTAGAGGGTAAAGAAGTTGGAGCAAATTCTTCAAGTTCAAGACTTTATCAAGCTCAACTTCAAGATGCAATTCCAAGATGGACTTGGATTTGACACAAGGGTGGCTCCACCATACACATCCACAAGCTTCGATTCTTGGAAATCAAGAATCGAAACCTTTCTTATGATGGAGATAGAGCAATGGTTTGCTCTAATGGAAGGCTTCGAAGCTCCAACAAACTCCAAGGGCAAGCTTCTCAAGAAAAGCAAATGGAGCTCGGAGAAAATCCAAAGGTGCGAGGCCAATGACAAAGTGACCAAGCTTTTGGTCAATTTATTGCCAAGCACCATCCTTTGCAAAATTGGAGAATTTGAAGATTCAAAGGACTTATGGAGCAAATTGGCCAAGCTTCATGAAGAGATCCCCTCCACTGTACAAGAGCAAGCAGAATCCAGAGAGGGTGACTCTTTGGAGCAAGACCAAGAGGAGGATTCCGAGGTTGAGAGATGCTCAACCTCCGAAGAAGAAATCCAAGAAGCTTCATCCTCAAGGGAATGCAACGAAGGGAACAAGGAGGGAGCATACTCCTTGTTTCATATTCAAGATGATGAAGCCTCCACCTCTAGGATTGAGGGGGAGCAATCCTTGGTGACACCGGATCAAGAAGAAGGAGAAGCTTCTACATCCGGGTCAAGAGAAGAAGAGGAGGAAGAAGCTTCTACCTCCACAAGTCAAGAAAAATCAAATGGAGGAGAATCAAGGTCCGATCAAGAGGAAGCTTCTACCTCCGGATCCAAAGAAAAAGATGCCACCCCTACAAGCAAAGGTATAAATAATTCAATTAATAATAAAAAATCATATTATATGTTTTGAATGTAGGGAACATGGGCACTACAAGAGCAAGTGCCCTAAATTAGCCAAGAAGAAGGGCCAAGTGGCACAAAAGGGCAAGGTGAAGCCCAAGGAGACCATCCCCAACACAAAGAAGAGCAAGGAGCATATTATATGCTTCTCTTGCAATCAAAAGGGGCATTATCGTAGTCAATGCCCCAAGGGGAAGAAGAGGGTCAAGGCTCAAGGAGGCACTAGTCAAGGGGGAGCCTCCAAGGTAAAGAAGAAGGTAACATTTATTGAGCCTACTCCTTTAAATTATGGTAAAAAGCATGATAGTTCTAATTTTTATCATTTTAATGCAATTTACCATAAGAATAGAAAGCATGAGGGCTTTAAGGAAAAGCATGTGGCCCTACATGCTAAGACTATCACTCCTAGGGTTAGGAATGTAGGTAAAAGTCTAGGCAATAACTCTAAGGATTTTAGATACAAGCCTAGAAACCAAAATGCTCATGGACTTAATGAAAAACCAAATTCTAAGGATTTAATGATAGAAAATCAAGTCTTGAGATCAAGACTTGATAAAATGGAAAAGACCCTAAAAAGGATGGAAAATATCCTAAAAGGGCAAAATGAGCAAAACCTAGGGCTAGGAAAGTCAAAGCCATCAAATAGCCATAGAGGTTTGGGATACAAACCAAAGGCTAAGAAGGATGTGCCTAGTTATCATAGGGTTCCATATAGTTATGGAACAAACCCTAGGTTTGGTGGTCAAGTCAAGAATACTAGGGAAGTCATCCCTAAGAGTATTTTTGCAACCAAAGTGACTAAGACTTCTAAGAAGTCTAAGAAAGTCACTAACAAGGTCACAAGGGAGGCTATCCCTAGGGTTGACCTAGAAAATGTGACCAAGGCTTCTAAGAAGCCCAACAAGGTCACTAGGAAGGTATCTAGGGAAGTTATCCCTAGTGAGTACCTAGAGCATGCAAGGAGCACCAATAGGGTTTGGGTTCCTAGGAGCATCTTCTCTACCCCATAAATGGGTTAGAGAGTGTCAACTCCAATTAGAAGGGTAGTTAACCCAACTTTGAGGAAATTGACACTCAAGGAGCATTTTCAAGGTTTTTGTTAACCTTTGAAAATGAAATGGAACTATTATTTACTCCTTGAAAGAGTAAAATGTGCCTAGTGGTGAAAATTTGATTTTAATCTTAAAAGGCACATATTGGGAAATTCATAAGAGCTACCAAGTTGGGATTTTGGTATGTTCTTAGGAAATTTAAGGCAATCCGGGCCTTAACTTTAAAGTGCTACTCTTGTGGAAAAATGAAATATGCCAACAATTGAGGAATATGCTTAATTTCAATTGGCATAAATTAATCAAGGGAATTAGAAATGCCAATTTAGGTTTTGACATTTTCTTGAAGCACTCTAGGGCAATCTAGGTTTAAGTTGTAAGTTTAGCTAATGGTTTAAGGATACTTAGATAGTTAATCTAGGTATATTTTATTTATGCTAAATCTTGCCATGATTGTTTGCCCATCATATGCCATGACATCATGTCTATTTTTGCATTCATGACTTATTATGAAAAAGATAAAAATACCATGTCATGACATTCATACATCATGTAGCTATAGGATATCTTTCTTTTGAAAGTTATTTTATTTTGATATATGCCATAACATTATCATGCATTAAGTTTAATTCCTTGTAATTAAGGACAAATGGCATTTAACAACACTTATTAACAAGTGACATCCTTGGTGGATGTCTAATATATATCTAAAATGCCCAGATAGATATGCATGATCCCTAGATTAGGGCAAAACCAAAATCTACATCTCACAAGACCTATAAGATGACTTGTATGTGTTTTAGTGCACATTAGATACAAGTGAGATGTTAGGATGATGAACAAAACTCAAGATGTTGATTTAGTGCATTCTTTTGAGTTTTAGGTTCATCAAAACACATAGTTATGTGTTTTCCCATCATTGGGAAAGCTAATGTACAAGTCATGTGCATTAAGCCCAAGGAATATGGTGGGATATTGGTTTTGAAAATGTTTTCAAAATGATTTTGGAAAAACCTTGGTGAAGGCTATCTTTTGATAGTAATCACCATTGAATAGTTAGACACAAACTTGAAGAAAACACTAAAGTTTTCGGAAGTTTTCAAGTTTGTGTCAATCTTTGAAAATATGATGTATTTTCATAGAAAACTATTTTTCCTTGATAGTATATGCCCTAACTAATGTCTACACGAAATTTCATAATTTTTGGATTTTTGTAGAATTTTCTAGGGGTTTCTGAAGTTGACTGAAATGGAATTTCAGCAACTATCAGAGCTCCGATCGATCCATGGATCGATTGGAGTGCCTGAATCGATCCATGGATCGATTCAGAAGGCAAATCTCGTGAGCAGTAGCTCGCTGGATCGATCAATCGATCGATCCAGGTAGTCTGAATCGATCGGTGGATCGATTCAGCCAGGTTCAATCGATTGGAACCCAACTCCAATCGATCCAAGTTGCTGATTTTGGCTGGGAAAGCCTGATTTCAGCACTTTGAACCTATTTTAGTCAATGTAACCTTTCCAAACCCCTAAATATACATTTGTATACATAAGGAGGGTGTTTTCATGTGAAAACAAGGATGGATTGGTTAAGGAAGGCTAAGTTGAAGTTTAGGTTGAGGTTTGTTTCAAATTTTGAATATTTGAACCTCAAAACTTCTACAATTGGGTTTCCTAAAGATTTAGGGATTCCAAGTCATTGTTGGTGCAATGACAGAGGTTACCACCATGTCTTTAGGGGGAGGTACTCTTTAAAGACATGAAAAATTATGTTTCATGAACCTTGGAAGGTGGTTTACCTTCTGTTTAAAATATGCTCAAGGTTGAGCATGGGTTGAACTTGAATGAGGAGTGTATATCCTCATTGTTCAGTGATTTCATTGGATAATGCTCAAGGATGGGCATTTGCCTACATTGGGGGAGAATGTAGGGGTAAGAATAATGAAGGGTATGGGACCTTCAGTATTGAGTTGATCACAATGAGTGAAATTGTGATCACGATGAGCAACTCTTCAGGGGGAGAGTCTTCAACAAATGGAGTTGTTGAAGTGTGCCCAAAATTGGAGCATAGGTTGATGTGTGTCCAAAGACGGGTAGATGTGTTTTATTAGTAGGGGGTTGATGTGTGCCAATAGGGGGAGAATGAAAGGAAGTAAGTTAGGGTTTCATTACCTAGAGGGAGTTTGCCCTCTTAGGGGGAGAATGAAAAGCTTAACTTATGTGTTCATTACCTAGTGGCATGAAGAAGAAGGCTATAGGATTAGCCTAACTTACATGTGGGATTGTAAGTGTTATTGTGGTATTGTCAAACATCAAAAAGGTGGAGATTGTTGGTGCAAAATCCCTCAGGTCAAGGTTGACCTGGTTAACCAAGCTGAGTCTTGGTTTGGGTTTAGATGTTTGACAATAAGATATTGATCGAAGAAGAGTCAAGTAGGTCAAGGTTGACCGGATACTTGACTAGGAAGTCCTAGTGAGTGAAGCTAGGCAGAAGGAAATCCTAGTGAGTGAAGCTAGGTGGAAATCCTGGTGAGTGAAGCCAGGTGAAAGTCCTAGTGAGTGAAGCTAGGTAAAAGTCACGGTGAGTGAAGCCGCAAGGAAGGAAATCCGGATGGATCAAGGATGATCGGACATCCGGTGTTGGGAAGTCCAAGTAGGTCAAAGGGATTGTTGGATACTTGGCAAGGAAGGAAATCAGATGGATCAAGGATGATCGGACATCGGTGTTGGGAAGTCAGTAGTCGAAGGATTGATGGATACTTGGCAAGGAAGGAAGTCCAGATGGGTCGAGGTTGACTTGGTGTGGAAGTCCAAGTAGGTCAATGGAGTGACCGGATACTTGGCACGACGAGTAAAGTCAAGTGGGTCAGGGATTGACCGACACTTGGTGGGAGTCCTAGCAGTCGAGGGTGACCGGATGCGAGGCATGATGTACCAACAGGTCAAGGTTGACCGGATGTTGGTTAGGGAGGATTGGGACTTGGTTTTGGACAAAATCAAGTCGGATCGATCCGGATCGATCCGTCGGATCGATCGCGATCGATCCATTCTTCTAGCGGTCAGAAGCTCGGATCGATCCGTGGATCGATCGAGAGTCCCGATCGATCACCGATCGATCGGGCGATCTTCGTCGCGACGATAGCGCTGGATCGATCGTGGATCGATCGGTGCGCTTCTGACAGAGGCGCTCGGATCGATCCGTGGATCGATCAAGCCTCCGATTTCGAAACATTCGATCGATCGGGATCCGACCGTTGCGTCGGGTTTAAAGCCGCAGGCGAGCGTGGTCTTCGGCAATCCCTTTACCGATTCATTCCAGCTCCTCACCAGCTTCTCCACAGCTCTCTACAAGCACGTGATCGCCAGTTCTTGAAGGTTCTTGGAGGCTTTCCAAGTCAAGAGGCGGATCTATTGCAAGAGGAAGAAGTTAGGGTTAGGGTTTTTACTGCACATCTTGTAAGCTTTTGCTTAACTTGTATTTCCCTTTCTTCTTCTTGTATTGAGAGTGTTGTAGGGCTTCTCCGCCTTTGGTAGTTACCATAAAGGAGTGTTATTCATAGTGGAGGGTGTGTGCGTTGGTGTGGATCCTTGGATTAGTCACCTCTTGTGAGGTGGATACCAAGTAAAATCCTAGTGTTAGCGTTTTGTGTTTGTTTCTGTATTTTCCGCTGCGCATTCTTGAAGAAACAAGCAACGCCAAGCAACGAAGCGCACCGAGCGAACGCGACGAGCTATTCACCCCCCCCCCCTCTAGCTACTTTTGGTCCTAACACTGGTGAGTGAAGCCAGGCAGTTGGAAAGTCCTGGTGAGTAAAGCCAGGCAGTGGGAAAGTCCTGGTGAGTGAATCCAGGCAGTTGGAAAGTCCTGGTGAGTGAAGCCAGGCAAGGAAATGGTGAGTGAAGCCGGTGAAACCCTAGTGAGTGAAGCTAGGTAAAAGTCCAGTGAATGAAGCCGGGCAGGAAAATCCAGATGGATCAAGGGTGATCGGACATCCGGTATTGAGAAGGTCAAGTGACCGGATACTTGACACAGAAGAGAAAAGACCAAGTGGGTCAAAGGGATTGACCGAACACTTGTTGGGGAGTCTTGCCGGTCAAGGGTGACCGGATGCTAAGCATGATGTACCAACAGTCAAGGTTGACCGGATGTTGGTTTGGAAGGTTTGGGACTTGGTTTGGGAAAAACCAAGCTCGGATCGATCGGTGGATCGATCCCGTTGATACATGGTATCCGGATCGGTGCGTGACCGATCGGTAACAAACAGAGCCTCTTGAGTGTTATCTCGATCGGTGCACCAGACCGACCGAGGCAATGATCGAAGGCAAGAAGTTCGGGAGAAAAGCATCTGATCGGTCCTGGACCGATCGAGGGAAGCTCGATCGGTCCCGACGATCGAGAGCGGACCGATCAGGAGATGTTCTGATCGGTCCAGCCCTAGGCTCACAACAGCTAGTTTTCTGTCTTCTCTTCTTCGCGGTGGATGCGGTATAAAGAGGTCGAGGGCTTCTACATGCTTCCTTACAATTGCTTCTTGATCTTCTTCTTGCTTCTGCAAGTGCTGTTCTAGAACTTTGTTAAGCTCGCTTCCGAAGCTTCGCGTGAGCTTCCTCGACTTCTTCGACTGGTTTCAGCTGCTGCTGTGATTCTGTGAAGTTGGTGCTTCATCTACAGATTTCAGTCGACGAAGAGAAGGCAAGTAAGCGAAGGTTTTACAGTTGTATTGTATTTTGCTTCTTGCTGTACATGTACTCCTTCTTACTGTTGTAAGTTTTTGTGGCGAGGTTTCTCCACCCATAAGAAGTTTACATTAGCCGGTTTTCCGGGGACTCATCCACCGACGGATTGATAGGCTTCGTCCACCTTACGGACACGCCGAGGAGTAGGAGTATCATCTCCGAACCTCGTTACATCTTCGTGTTGAGGTTTGCTTCTCCTTTTTCGTTTCTATTCGTTTTATTTCCGCTACGCTAACCCTAATTGTAGAAAGAAACGAAGAATTTGGGGCGGCTATTCACACCCCCCCTCTCTAGCCGCGATCATCGATCCTAACAGTATCTAATACTCATTTGTCTTATATGTGGCATCAATGATCAACACAGATGAAAAGTTGACAGACAGCTCTAGACTTTTTGGATGAACCCAAAGAATATCTATGATTTCGTTGGTGTCTAGATTTGCACGGTAATTATGGAGGTATTTTTTCTTGATTAATTGGTCTAAGACATACTGAATAGAATTTAGGCCGCCCCATTTAGCGGATTTATTTGTGAAAATGACATTGTAAATGCTTTTGATCCCCGTAGTGTTTGACGGGTCTCATTCCTTCAAAATACTAAGAATTTCACGAGATGTGGTGCTGTTGGCCATGTCGAGCACAAATTCTTTCTCTATTGGTTTTAACTTACTCGGGTACTCATGACCATCAATATATTCTGCTAATTGATGATTATGAAAATCACAAACAACCCTTAAACCCCACATCACATCATCTGGAGGTATTGGTATACCTTGCAGCTCAAATGGGCATTCACATTTTTTAGTCCCAATATTTATTTTTAAGGATTGTCCGTCAACTAGATATTGTGGCAGTTTGTACTTTCCACCTTTTTCACACATAAGATGGCACTTTAGTAGCTTATCACCTTTTAAATTAGCAGAATTTTTAATAACCACTACAATATCATTCTTCAGACCAACTGTCTTTACCCAATTTATCATATCTTCTCTACTTTTAAATATCTATATAAAAAAAATATAACAAAGATATATAAGAATGACATTACCAATCTTAATATAATTTTTCTACTTATAAAATAAATAATAAATATGCATAAAACAATAATAATAACTAACCTAATCTGTGGTAAATTTGACTGTATAATCGTGATTGTTGTTGGAGATATCTTCACTAAGAACATCATTCTCAATTGACCAACTATCTGAAAATAAACCCAAATAGTCATCCATATTTTCAGGAAGAGAGAATGAGAAGCTGAGAGGGAGATAGCAGTGAAAGGAGATGTGAATGAAGAGTGACTAAAAATGAAGTGTGAGAGGAGGATTTAAAGGGAGAGGTTTTGACACGTGTCAAAAGTTGAAGGGTGGGTAATTTAAGGGGAGGGGAGGTTCTTGCATGTGTCAAGAGTTGAAGGGTGGATAATTTAAGGGGAGGGGAGGTTCTGACATGTGTCAAGGATTGGAGGATGGGTAATTTAAAGAAAGTGATGAGTTCTGACATGTGTCAAGAGTTGGAAGTGGGGTAATTTAAAGGGATGAGAGATTTTAACATATATCAAGGGTTAGACCGGGGGGGGGGGGTAATTTAAAGGGAGGGGAGGTTCTGACATATGTCAAGGATTGAAGAGGGGTAATTTAAAGGGAGGAGATGTTTTGACAGATGTTAATGATTGAAGAATGACTAATTTAAATAGAGGGAGTGTTTTGACAAGTGTCAATGATTGGAGGATGGGTAATTTAAAGAGGGTGAGAGATTCTGACATGTGTTAAACGTCAAGGGTTGAAGGGAGGGATGATTTAAAGGGAGAGAAGATTATGACATGTGTCAAGAGTTGGATGAGGGTAATTTAAGTGTCAAATTAGGAAGGTAATTTAAAGGAAGTGAGAGATTCTGACCTATGTTAAAAATTATATAAAATTAAAAAATTAAAAAATTTGATAAAAAAATAATAAACAAAATTGATTAAAGAACTAAAACTAAATAAATATTTAAAAAATAAAATAAAATTTTTAAATAAAACTAAATAAAATTTAAAATATATAAGTATTAATGAAAAAAATAATAAACAAAATTAATTAAAAAAATAAAACTAAATAAAAATTAAATAAAATTAAAAATATATATAGTATTAATGAAAAATAATAAATAAAATTGATTAAAAAATTAAAACTAAATAAAAATTAAAAAATATATAGGTATGAATAAAAAAAATAATAAAAAAATTTAATTTTAAAAATAAAACTAAAAAAATAAAAAAAAAATCAAAGAAGATAGAGGGTAGAACGGTCTTTTGAGGGGGAGAGAGAGAGAGAGAGAGAGAGGAGGGGGGAGGTGCGCGCGCGGTGGGGGGGGGGGGGGGGGGGGGGGGGGAAATTTGCTTTATGGAGGCGAGGGCCGATGGATTTGCGGAGCCGAATGAAATGGGAAAATTCGAATAATCAATTAACTGTATTTTGGTGTGTATGTCTATTCGAAAATTCCAATTATCTGAACATTTTCTACTTATCTAATAAATTTATAAAATTTAAATATGAATATTATCTCATTCTCTCTCTCTATATTTTTTTGCTAGTGTAGGTCATCAAAGTGTTTCCATAGAAAATATGGTGTGATTTTATACACATTTCAATTACAATAATAAAAATCTTCATAAATCATATACAATTCTAGCTAATCAACACATGGCCAAATCTGATGACTTGACCTATAAAAATTAGTAATTCGGATATTCAACTTTTTCAAATCGTTTAATCTTGAAAATATGCTCACGGAAACTCATCCAAGCGATCAACATTTATAGGTTTGTCGTCCTACCGAAGGAATATTCCTGCATTGCTGAGTTGGAATTCAAAAAACATTTGTCTAAACTTATCCAAATGAACTCGTTCAATCTCTTTTACTAGCAGCAAAACTATTACAAAGTAAAGTTCACTAGCAGCAAAACTACAATGATCCTTCTGGGCCAAGCCACCAATAACTCGATGTGTTACATGTTCAACTAGGTTAACCATCTCTTTAGGTTCTTCACCTTCTTCTTGGCTTTACCAATTACCATCACATTCCCATGGCTGACATATGTATCAATGACTTCCTCTTTTTGTTTTTTGGTGAACCAGGGAAAACTTGATATGACCAAGAAAGTTACTGGTAACTGACAGCTTACGAGTTTTATGCTTTGCTGTGAAATTGCTTTGCTACCTATAATAGAGAAGAGGACAGCAACCTGCGTCATTATACATATGAGCGGTATGAGGTGCGTAAGATAGATAGCTAGCAGAAAACTTAAATAAAAAACAAATTGCTTCCCCCGCCCCGCCCCGCCCCTCTCTCTCTCTCTCTCTCTCCCTTGCAAATGACCATTCTACCCTCTATCTTTTTTTTTTTAATATTTTTAATTCATACTTATATGTTCATACTTATATATTTTTTATTTTTAATTAATTTTAATTTTTTATTTTTAATTAATTTTATTTTTAATTTTTTTATTCATATTTATATATTTTTAAATTTTTATTTAGTTTCATTTTATTTAGTTTTATTTTTAAAATTAATTTTATTTTTAATTTTTTTCATTCATACTTATATATTTTTAAATTTTTATTTAGTTTATATATTTTAAAATTTTTATTTAGTTTAAATTTTTAATCAATTTTATTTATTATTTTTTATTAATACTTATATATATATTTTTAATTTTATTTAGTTTTATTTTTTAATTAATTTTGTTTATTTTTTTCATTAATACTTATATTTTTTTAATTTTATTTAATTTTTATTTAGTTTTATTTTTAATTAATTTTATTTATTATTTATTTAAATTTTTAATATTTATTTAGTTTTATTTCTTTAATCAATTTTGTTTATTATTTTTTTTATCAAATTTTTTAATTTTTTTTATTTTATATAATTTTTAATTTTATTTAATTTTTATTTAGTTTTATTTTTAATTAATTTTATTTATTATTTATTTAATTTTTTAATATTTATTTAGTTTTATTTCTTTAATCAATTTTGTTTATTATTTTTTTATCAAAATTTTTAATTTTTTTTAATTTTATATAATTTTTAAATTACTCCCTTCCTTTAAATTACATTCCAAATTTGACACTTAAATTACCCATATCCAACTATTAACACATGTCATAATCTTCTCTCCATTTAAATCATCCCTCCCTCCAACCATTGACATATAACACATGTCAGAATCTCTCACCCTCTTTAAATTATCCATCCTCCAACCATTGACACCTGTCAAAACACTCTCTCCATTTAAATTTGTCATTCTCCAACCATTGACACCTGTCAAAACACCACCCTCCCTTTAAATTACTCCTCTTCAATGCTTGACATATGTCAGAAC